>NC_092640.1:4610134-4642357 GCF_039555335.1 Amphiura filiformis
TTCCGCTGCCATTAGGACACATCAGAATCATTTCCGCTTCACCAAGTCCGCAACTGATGCGCAGTTACTCTCAGCGACTTAGATTGAAATTACCCCCAGCAGCTCCCCATTTTTACACCTGGGTGGAGTAAAGCAATTGGGAATTAAGCTATCTTGCTCAAGGACACAACACACTGGTTGTGGTGGGGCTCGAACCCGTAACCGTTCGATTATGAAGCTCGCGCCCTAACCACTAGGCCACCGTGCTTAATATTGTTGGAAACAAAACGCAAATATATTGGAAGTTGTGTCGAAAAACCCTTCCTCGCCACTGCAGATAGAGTCATATACAATTAATTGTTACGAATTATCTTCTATTTTTGTTTAAAAAGTGTATGAACAATTTTATTGAAATTTATTAAGGTATTTTAAAGCTAATGTAAGAACGAATTTTTTCTCGGGGTGAGTTATAGATATTATCATTCTACAAAGTAGAGATAAAGGCCAAAACAGTCTTTGAAAAAGTTCATTTTATTGTTAGATTTAACTGTTAACATAATTATTTCGTTTTGTACAAATCCAATAAAAATGAAGATGTTAGACTCACATTTTAGTGACGTTTCACCACTATACTAGTGGCTTTATCAGACTGGTAACTCATCACATCTGACATCACATTTCCTTTTATAGGCAACGTGAACCACCATAGAGGGCGTGATGAGTTGGTCAAAGATGTTGTTGAGTGAGTAGACCCCATGTCCTTGTGTGTCTTTTCCTGTTCTTTCCCATTCGCAAGTCAGCTATCAACGATCATGTTGCCTTTACAAATCATTCCATCAATTGGGAGGACTCAAAAAGCTGACAAGACCACTAGGTGGCTGAAAGAAGCCATCTAGATACGCCGAAAAGGAGAAGACACTCTAAACAAGGACGAGGGGCCTACTCACTGAACAACATCTTTGACCAACTCATCACGCCCTCTATGGTGGCCCTGTCGCCCTAAAAGGAAACGGTCAGATGTGATGAGTTGCTAGTCTGATGAAACCACTAGTGTAGTGGTGAAACGTCACTAAAATGTGAGTCTAACATCTTCATTTTTATTGGATTTGTACAAAAAAATATGTCTACAGGCCAAAAAAGTGTTTACTTTTCCTTTCACCAGTTTACCCTCTCTAAATGTCAGGGTTAGTCGGTCTGATATTATTTTTAATTTCATAGCTAAACATATTTACAAAGGTCTAATTATTAGCTCAAAAGCCTACATATACGTGATTTGTAATATTTCTCTACTATATCACTTCATTCGTGTGTTGAAACAATAGAATTGTGAAGAAACTGAAAACTGTTCAGTATGTCAACAATTCCGATAGAAAAAAAACCTTTAATTCTGAAATTTCTAAAATAAGGGTCGTTATGTCTAAATGTGTCATGATTTAGCCTAATCCCATGTAGTATTCACTTCCCCTTTTGACAGAAAGCATGATTTTTTTACCAGAAGTGTTTTGCGAATTATTTTCACGTGACTGATGAAGTGTCACTATGGACCACAAGGGCCTCATCCCAATGACAATTAACTCAATTAAACAATCATAGTGTTAACCTCAAGTTGCAGAGTTTTTGTACCCAAATTTTAAAAAGTCATTTAAATAAATATATACAAATGTATTGGGGGTTAAAGAACTGTGCTCTAACAGATGAGCATGTTGTGCATCCTAGTGTGTTGCTGGGTCGACTTGTTGACTGCCCATCCATATTTCATATATGTTTCGTTCCAATGAAACAAGGCATAGCTAAACTAATTAAGTTGATTGCAATCATAAATGAGGCTTCTACCGTCTATCGTTTCTCCGCCTACGCACTTATTATGATGAAGAGTGTCATTTGTCATATTTCTAATAAAAATACAACGCATCAAGTAATACGCACTTTTCCATGGATAATTGTTTTTCTAATTTATTTTATCTCCCTCAAAAAAGCATTCAATATTTTGCCATGGATTGACGGATGTCATATAAGTATAAGAATACATGAATTCAAAACCCACCCAAGTCCATGGGAAGTGATTTTTAGAAAAAAAAACCCTGTGTATCATTTTAATTCCTTCAGTTAGATTTACCTGGTCAATATGGTAAGTTTACGTGCAAATGAGTGGGTTAAACTGTATTAGGTATGACAATTAGCATTTCAGGGACATCATGGGGGTTCATTTTAAATGCTGGACGTGGCTGGTTTTTTTTAATACAAAGACAACAATGTTGGAATGAGATTACTAGTAGTAAGATAATACACAATAAAGCACACAGGTATGTATAATGTTGATAAGCATACTGCCATGTAATATAATCCACACACTTTCCTTGATTAAACCCTTTTTTTCTTCAAAAGTCACTCTCCAGCAATGAATGTGTTACAAGTGGACTTTTATACACACTGGATTTCAATCAATGTGTTACAAGACTAAAATCCTGGATTGGGTCGTTCTTTCATACATGCTATTTTTCACATGCTCAATAGACACAGAGGATGAATTTGAGTTGCCCTTTCATACATATGACAGACCTAATGTATAGCAACATGGTTAACTCAATTTGGCCAAAGTATGGACTTGGATGGGTTTTGTATTCATATATTCATAAGTATAATCCTCTTATTTACTCTTGATTATCCATAATGTATATATCTTGAGTACATCCTAGATACTTTGCAACTTGTAGTAGCATACTCTAGAGTAGCATACTCCAGTGCAAGCATAGTAGCATACTCTGAAGTAGCGCATTCTGTAAATGTTTTCTCTGGAGTAGTATACTCGGAGTAGCATATTCTGGAGTAGGGAATATCATAGTATCATAGTATCATACTATGAAGAAACATACTCCGGAGTAGCATATTATGGAGTAACAAACTCTGGAGTAGCATGTTGTTGAGAAGCATGCTCTGGAGTGGCATATTATGGAGCATCATACGCGGGAGTAACATACTCTGGAGTATCATGCTCTGGATTAACATATCTGAAGAAGCACCATCTGGAGTAGTACTTTGGAGTAGTATAATTTTGTAGCAAAACTGGACCTTCGTCTAATCAAATACTTGTAACCTCAGCTTCTTCAGGTCACATCTGGTGTATTAATGTGCAGGATTAGTGCATCTATTAAAAGATTTATCCGAATATAGTTGGTTTAGTTTTAAAAGTAGGATTTTTTTCGAAGTGTAAGGATACTTTTTTGGCGCAGTATATTATATAAATAATAATTATTATATTCTATATACAGTATTTGTCACGAAACACTGTACCAATAGTAATCGGGCAAAACCCGAATATTATAAGAAACTTATGTGTTTTGATAGTCTTGTCATCAATTATTTACTTTAATACAATCTAATACTAATACTAACATATAATAGGAAATGTTATGTGTTTTATATTGTTTATTTTGAAACAAATAATATTATGTGTTTTATTTTTGTATTCTTCACTGATCACTGATGATGTTCATCCGATATTTTATGAAAATGTCGTGTTTAATCTCATAATCTTAAATCGTTGCTTCCAACGACAACTGATACATGACAACTGACTCCAGATACGCCACTAAGGGCTATTGCCTTGCAATAATTTATGAAAAGGTCATGTTTTAATTTTGCTCAAAGTAGTGACGTTAGAAATACACTGCTCAAAGAAATTAAAGGATCAGACTGATTTATTATCATTTTACAAAAATAACATATCATTGTAAATCAGATGGGTGTCATTTATTTCATTCAGTAATATTTAGGCAACAGAACACTTGCATTACCAAACACTGATATCCAGTGATACTGAAAAACTCCTTGATTTAGCACTATAAGAACATAAGTAAAATCAAGATTCTGATCCTTTAGAAGGTTTGAGTAGTATAGTTGCGTTATTTGCCAGTTCAGATGATGAAAGACATAGAACTCTAGAATCTCAGAACCGGCGGCAAAACAGAGCTTTTATATCTTTCCTAAATTTAGGATTTCTGATTGCGTAGATCAGGGGATTTAAAACTGAGTTCAAATCTAGGATATAAACACAGGCAATATATACATTGATAGATACGTTACAATGTGCACACAACGTGTCAACTAAAATCATTAAATTAAATGGCATCCAACATATCAAAAACACTGCTACATATGTTCCAAGGATGGTCACAGATTTACGACGTTTTTTCAAAGTTTCTAGAAGCAGTAGTTGTCGTCGATCTACTGACCGTTTCAGAAATTGTACTCGGACCTTGAAAGCTCATTTCGATGTCCTCGGTTACATTATCGTTTTCTATTGATGTTGGTGCATTGCTTACAATCACGTGACCATTGGAACCCTGTCTTTTGTTTTCACGTGAACTCATGCGTTTAGCTTGTTGTTTGATTTTGAGGTAAACTTGAGTGTTAAAGAATGATAACAAGCCTAATGGTATCGCAAATTGAAAAGCGATGTACAATATATTCATCGTTAAATTATAAATAAACGGCATTTCACAGTCTACATTATAATCTAAATCCTTCACTCCAGTGAATTTGACCCATCCAAACGCCAATGTGCCATATGTCGCAAACACTACAAACCATATAAGTGCGATCCCACCAGCGACTAATTTTCTTTTTGTCTTTGGTGAACGCTTGTGCAGTTTATATTTGAATGGTTTAGATACGCACAGATATCGGTCAAGACTCATAACAACAATGATCATACCTGAAATACAAATTGCTGAATAGATAATGGTGAAGAAGATGTTACACGTAATTTCCCCAAGAGGCCACCTTCCATAATACCATTTGAGAAAGTTATGAACCATATCCAGTGATACGAGCAAATCGGCAGCAGCTAAGCTTGTGATATACCAGTTGAACAGATTTTCTCGGAATGATTTTTTTTTGATAAAGACGATGATAACAAAACTGTTTGCAATGAAATTTGTCGTAATGCACATAACCTGGCCAATAAATGCGAAAACAAATCCCGGTGTCAATTCCATAATAGTGTTACTTTATGGTATCCACTTCGTCAACTGGTTCCACTGCTTCTTCAGCAGGAAATCCACGGTGTATGTACAGACCTGTTTCTAGTGTTTGTGGTGTATGCCTATTAAGCGTATATCTGTTAAACCATTACTTGTGCAAAATTAGAGAACATGTAATACGACACCACATACAAATGATTGGTCCTCAGGTACGAACAATTCTGTTCACCAGGATGCTTCCAGGAGTAACATTACATGACAGGTGGCAAGTATGAATGGTTGTTGATTCGACGAGACTTGTCCCCATGTCATCGTGATCTATCCAACAACATGGCTGTCATTTCAATTGATATACCATTCCAGTTGGTTAAGTGTATGCTATATGATATCATGCAATTCTAAGCAAAGACGGACAAGAATAAGACCTGACGTTATGTAAAATTAAAACCCCATCTAGACCCGAACAGGTGCTTGTTACTTTTAAGCAACCACTCATTCGTCTATCCTGTTCCTACATAAATTGCGTATTTCCCGTAACGATAGTTCAAAATATAAGATATTGTAAAACCTCATGTCAAGCACATCGTATATATTAGACCATTAGTACATTAGTATTAGTACAAGCCTACTTATGATAAAATAATGATAAGGCATCGTTAATAATGTTATTTATCTGATCTATAGAACCAATTTCCCTCTTTTTATGAAATGGAAATAAAACAAGTGTTTAGAAAGAACATAACGTCTAAACACGAATAGAAATAAATAATTCAAAGTGTGTGGTGTTTATTTATTTATTTATTTATTTATTTATTTATTTATCAATTAATTAATTAATTAATTAATTAATTAATTAATTAATTAATTAATTAATTAATTAATTAATTTATTTATTTATTTATTTATTTATTTATTTATTTATTTATTTATTTATTTATTTATCTTACCCAGGGTAACCAGATCAGCTAAAATGCTGTTTTTACACCACTATGGTAGACCCGACAGTAATTCTCCCACACATGAAAGGTACATTTCTAGTGAAGCCACTCATTCAGGCTATCCCATTTTGACAATTCACACTCCCTGTGTGGGAGAGTAAGATCATGTATTCCATAGCGTATGGATTGTGTATGGATTTCAACCGGAACGACCCATTGCGACTAATTTTAGATTTCCTGATGATATCGGTCGTGTTTTAGGACTTTTAGATATCCACACAGTTAGAACATTGGGTTAAAAAAACCCGGTTTGGTAAAACAAATTTATCCAATGTTGGGTACATTTTACCCAACGTTGGGTTATTTTCAGTAATTTATCCAATTTTGGGTAAAATTGCTGTTTACCCAATCGCTGGGTACCATATGATCAACCCTCATGGGTTGGGTATTTTTTTACTAAATGCTGGGTAAAAATTTACCCAATGATTTTTACCCAGTGTTCTAGCAATGTATAATTATTCTATATGCTCCAAATCGCTGTGGAATTAATTAGAATTGTGATTGGATCCTCCGAATAATAGCCGAATACATAAATTGATCGTTTATATGGTTTTAAAAGCATTAATATGGCATAAATAAATGTATTATAATAGGCAACATGATGTTTCTATTAAGAATCTATTATTATATATCAAATATATATAGCCGCGTCGTCGCCAAAATTTTGATCTTATCTTGTTAATATAGATGGCTTTAAAAGCATTAATATGGTATAAACGAAGGTATTATAATAGGCAACATGATGTTTCTATTAAGAATCTATTATATATCAAAAATGTATTCCAGACGTCTCCAAAATTTTGATCTTTAGGCGGGTCGGATGAGACTATGATCTAGCGGTTGTTGCACTAAATTAGTGAGACAAATAAAGCTGGCACACATACACAAGAGTAATGGTATGGTTAAAATCCTAATGCTTGATATAAGGGGTGTATTTCCGCCCTGTATGCCTCACTTGATAAGTTATACATGTAAAACCTGTATCGCGTGCTCAAACTTCCGCGCTGCAAGAAATGATTGACTTTTGAGCAATGGGCTGAAAGTAATCGCATGCACCCAAATCTAAATAAGTGTGCTAACCTCAAGTTATCGCATTTGTTTTTACGGCCGATACCTCCACAATCTCCCCCATACATCATTGAGGAATGTTACTGATCAAATTGCATGTTTTTTGTATTCCATGGTCTCAAATATAGCTTCAAAACGACAGAATAAACAGCAGATGGCGCTATCACGTCTGCACTAAAATGCTTGATATGATAATTCTAAGACCAGTTGTAAAATGCCGTATATGATCATTTATTAGGAAGACTGGGTTGCCAATTTCTTATTAAATCCATGTATTAATATTACAAAATGCACTGTAGTATTTAAGCAGTGGCGGCGCCAGGAACCTTTCCTGGGGAGAGGGGCATTGATGGGGCAAAGTGAATATCAGAGAGGGGGTGGCAAAATCCACAACTTTGCGCAAAATTACCGCAAAAAGGTGAAATTTTCGTAATTTTGGGTTTTACTGGGGGGTGGTGTTGGCAAAAGTTCAAACTGGGGGAGGGGGACATTTGCCCCTTCGTGTCCCCCCGTGGCGCCGCCACTGAATTTTAGTTAGATGGTTAAAACTGAACAAATACCCCACTCGCCTAAAGGTCACGAATATATATAAATACATATTCGATTTTCATAACAGTTGACCGTGTATGATATGTATCTATACATTTAAAAGAAAACACGTTACAATTATTTTGCATAAATGGATTTGTAAGAGTTTATGATCAAAGGGCTTATAAGAAAATGTAAATATTTGTTTTCCTGCAATACGTTTGCGAAGATCTTGGATTTTGCCACAAAGGAAAAACAAATCAAGTGGTGTGAGGTCTGGTGATCGTGCAGGCCACTCCACAGCATGAACCATCCCAGACACTCTGTTTATTATCCGTGGACAGAGTGAAAAACGGGTACTTTTATTCAAAATTTATGGGCAAATCTTCAAAATTTGTGAGCCGATTGAAATAATTGTTTTGGTTTATTAAAACTAACGATTAAAGGTTTCCTAACATACCAAAATATATTTAATCATCCTTTCAGAAATAGGAGAAAAAGAGGGCGCAATGAGGGGCCTCTTTTTTTTGGGACACCCTGTATTTTGCAATATAGGGCATTTTGTATGTATGTACTCTAAGTCGGAAAAACCCTCCAAGCTCACTGCAGATAGAGTCATCTACAATAAGTTGACCCGAATTATCTTATATTTTCGTCTAAAAAGTGTATGAACAATTTTAGTGATCTTTATTAACTTATTTCAAAGCTAAATAAGAATGTATTCTGTTTTGGGGTGAGTTGTAGATAAATTCCAGGAAGTAGAGATAAGGCCTAAAAGTGTTTAATTTTCCTTTCGCCAGTTTACCCTCTCTGAAAGTCATTATTTTAATTGCATAGCTAAATATATTCACAAAGGCCTAATTAGTTTTATTTAAAAAGCCTAAATATATGTGATTTGCAATATTTCTCTACTGTATCACTTCATTCATGTTTTAAAACAATAGAATTGTGAAGAAACTGAAAACTTTCCAGGATGTCAACAATTCCGAAAGAAAACCTTTTTCCAAAATTAGGCTTGTTATGTCCAATTTTTCAAGACTTAGCCTGATATCATGAAGTATTCACTTCCCCTTTTGACAGAAAGCATGATTTTTTTTTTACCAGGAGTATTTTGCAAATTATTTTCACGTGACTGATAAAGCGTTACTGGGTCAACTTATTGACTGTAACTGCATATCCATAATTCATGTGTGCTTCGTTTCAACGAAATAAGGCATTATATAGCTAAACCAATTAAGACTAGGGGTCTGTTACCGTCAAGCAAAATTTTAAATATGTGGACAAACTCAAAAAAATAGAAATCCTTGATTCTTTTAGCATGGAAAGGGTTTAGGGGGACATTTTAAAATGACATTTAAAAGTTGCATTTGGCCTGTTGGCATGGTAACGGACAAAACAAATATTAGTCGAAAATGACCAAAATTTACAATTTTCATTTTTGAAAAAGGGCAAAGTTTGGTCGAATGCCACAAATATATAAGATGTGATATAATTTTTTAATTTTTTTCTTCAGATAGGAGCATGCTTTGGTAGTCCTTGCAAATGAAGAAAGAGCTTGTCACTCTTTTAAAAGATCCTTTAATTTTAAGTAGAAAAACACATTTTGGGCAAAAATTGTAAATGTCATTTTACCCCAACATTGAAGGGGTGTAACTGTAAAGAAGAAGTTGATATTTTGTAATTGTATAGTGGCATAGCTAGAGTGAACCCTTGCTGACAGATATATAAAAAAAAAAAATTGGGGTCTCAACTTCTAAAGAAGTTCTGGCTTTTTTTAAAAGTACCAAGTTTTTGAAAAAATGTGTATTTTTAAGGGAATTTATGGCAAAAAAGACAAGTTTCGCTTAAAAGGATTGTGTTTAAATAACCGTAATGAAATAATTATTGAATATATTTCTATTGATGAAAAGATTAAGTGACTTCTTAAATTTGAGTCTCAGTTTTAAATGGTACAAACAAGCTATATTATACATACAGGCCTTTTAAGCATGTCAAGCAGATTAGACAGATCGCAGCGCTATTCAAATACAGATAGAGGGCAGCGCTTGGAAGACATGTTGCTTTTAGCATCAGACAGCTAGCTACCCAGTACAAACAACAGAGTTCACCAACTTTACGAGAACACCAATTAGGGGCTGTGCAATAATGATAAGCCCTGTAGGAAGGGTGAAAATGGGTGGGGGTGCCCAAGACTTTTGGCAACCCCCAAAAAGGGGGAGCAATTTTGGCAGGTCAAAGGGGTCAGGGGTCTAGTACATGAACCTATACCATGGTTCCTAGCCGTCGCAGAGGAGCTCATAGGGTAGTGTCAATATGCCGGTAAACGACATATCTGATTTGCCCAGGTTTTTGTAAGTTTGCCACTGCTTTTAGCATCAGACAGCTAGATACCCGGTACAAACAACAGAGTTCACCAACTCTACGAGAACACCAATCAGGGGCTGTGCAATAATGATTTGCCCAGAGTTTTTGTTTGCCACTGCAAGCCAGTGGCAATGGACATTGGAGCACATTTACGGGGCAGACTATACTAGCTTATACTACAGACACGCTCTGATAAGGGCTTAGAAAAACAGTGCAGAAATGTTCAAATATGCCAAATTCTTTGCTCACTACGCTTGCATTATACATGTACATCTAGACCATTATTATAAGGTTTGCAAATTGGGAACTCAAGCATATGTCATGTGCGGGGGGGGGGGCAAAGATTTGTTGGCAGGCCGGAAGGGGCAAGCAATTCTTTTTGGCACGCCGTTTGGAAGTTTTAAGCCTAGCCCTCAACATCAGGACGCATGTAAAGTTTCATCTCCAGCAGGTGGATCTTCAGGGAATTCAACATCAGAAAATGTAACCAAGAAACATTTGAAAATCATCAACATCATGAACTATGTGCTGCTTTTAACATCAGGCAGCTACTAGTACTAACCCAGTACAATCAACAGTGTTCACCATTTCTACGAGAACACCAATCAGCAATAGGAAGTATGTGAAGCTTTATCTTCAGTAGATTAATCTACTAGCTACGGTGGATTCAAGAGGTATTGCAAACGCTATTCAGTTACCCAAGGAAACATGTACATCGACATACATAAAGCATTGAAGCATTGACGCTAGTAGCTCACATTCAGTCAGGAAAATATGACAAAATTACAAACATCAAAATTAAAAAGCCTTCTAGCCAAGATAAGAGGAAATACAAACGGACAGCAATGCATTCTTTCTGAATCAGAGATATGATTAGGTCATGAATTGGCCCTAAAGGTTATATACCACTAATAGGCCTGGGCGATACATGGAAATACGACGAGTAACTATTTGTTTGCATGGCATCTGAAAAGACTGCTTTAAAATCGCTGAAATTGACCAAGTAATATAGCCAAAAAAGTACTTTTAAGGGTTTGATGCTTCAAAATGGTATATTTTCTCTCATTATATGACATTTTTGTTGTAATAGTACCAAAATTCATACGCACGGCTACGGTTTTTAGTAAATATTCGCCCGGTACCATATTGTAACTTTCAGCTTCGAGTGCGCACTGCCATTTTGAGGTGTGTACGGTTCAGTGCGTTAAAACAAGAAAAGTCTCAGGTCAACCTATGTTGAGTTTTTGATCATTTGGCATCTAAATCACATAGTTTCACCTGATATTAGTGGCATTTAACTGTGAGAGTTCTGAATATGAGAAACGTCCACCCGAAATTAGCCATTTTGCCATTGAAACCCGTGTAATACATAATTAGTGGTATTTAACCTATAGTCAGCAAGAAACAAACAAACCCAATTTCCAAGAAGCAGAAAGAATTTATTATCGATGGGTATGAGCAAGGAGAGGTCACTGGGAATCCGGGCTGGGAATAGAGAGACCCTTCTGCTGTTGCTAAGCAAATGCGTTTTTTGGCGGATGTAAAATAGCAACAAGAGGGCATTTAGCATGTTTAGCAGGCCTACATCTAGGCCAGCTGAGACGAGTATCTGACCCCACAACACACAAGTAGTTTTTTTTCTGAGAGATCAATGATGAACTTGCAGATCCTGCAGATACAATGGTATATCAAGAGTGCCTAAAGGAAGCGGTGCAGAAACCAGAACTTTATCATCCCATTACTCCTATTACTTTGGGGACAAATAGATTATTTAGAGTACAAGATGACAAACTTAGCAGTGTCAGCATCAAAACTCTCACAGACATCTGTCAGGCACTGTTCATGATCTCATTAGAAAATCCCACACATGAGCGACTCCGTTTATAATTCTAACAATCTACACAAAGTATAGACTTGAGCATCACTTTATGATGGGTTGGCAATGGCTTCACCATGTCCACATTTAACTTTAAAAAAAAAAAACTGTGACATTGCATTTTAAAAACAATAATTCAAGTGCATTGTCCAGTCCCCATGTTTTATAAACATTTTTCTATTGTTTTGTACAATGTTTGATCTTTCTTACATTTGAGATTTGTTTTCAGTATCATGCAGTCTTAGAACTAAATTTATAGATAACATTGTATAAAACAAAGAAAAATGTTTCTTGGTATGTCAGTTGCTGTTGTTGCTATAAACCCCAGATAAAGGTAGAAACAACTGGTAAAAAGGACTTTAATATTATAAATCCACAAAATTATCACATTCTCATTATGTTTAAACCATATTTAGATTATTGGTGAGGTATTTCAGATAAAGTCAATCAATGAGTCCAGTAGTGAATATAGGCATAAATAAGAAGTAGAAATGATTATTATACATGGAAAACCCCTAGCCTACTCCAGAGTAGTGACCAACTGAAATATAATGTGTTTTATTTGGTTTCAATAGTTATAATCGATTTATCCATTGTTTAGGAAGAGTAGAGATTATAAAAGACAGATAACCACCACCAAGAAATTAATGCCCATGGTAACCATTTTGCGCCCAACTTTGCACATGTTTCATACATTAAACCATATGGCTGGGGGAGGGTTCACTGGCAGTTTACTAAGTGAAAATTACTTAAATAAATGATAACCAATGGTTATGATGGGTCAATGAACTATTCTGGGTATGTTATTTGCAAATCACAAGCCAATAAAGGATTTTTTATACTGTGAAAGTGCTATGTAATTAGCTCATTTTTATCGAAAATAGCGAACTTTCTTCAAAGTAAAACTTCGTTATGGGGTAAAGACCCCAATTTTTTTATTGGTTGGTTGATCATCCCCATTCATAGTCATTCTCATCCAACCCCTTAGTTGGGTGATCTAGAGCAATTCCGTGACCGTGGAGAGCGAAGGTTCGTTTCGCAGTGGATTGGTCTTCTATGAAGGTTAATAAAAACATTTAGCGGGGGTGCCCCTCGCGAAAGTGTGGGCGGAATCCGTGAGAGCCCGAAATCCAAAATGGCCGCCGTCGGCCATTTAAAAATTATTTTTTCAATGGTTTGGCCTACAATGCTGTTCAGTATATGTTTGCTAAGGTTTTTTGGGTCGAGGAATTCATATCTGATGTCGATTTTATGATATGACCAACTTTTGACCTTCAAATCCAAGATGGCCGCCGATTTACAGCTCAGAAAGGTTAAATTGTCATATGTGTCCTATAACATTCATAATAGGATCTAATTAAAGTTCTCATCATGCCAACTTGAGTGATTGTCTCTAAAAAATACCAGTGATAATGATTTGACCTATTTTTGACCTTTAAATCCAAGATGGCCGCCGATTTTCAGCTCAGAAAGATCAAATTTTCACATTTGTCGTAGAGCCTTCATAATAGGCTCTAATTCAAGCTCTCAACATGCCGAGTTGAGTGATGGACACTAAAACTACAAGTAATAATGATTTGACCTGTTTTTGACCTTCAAATCCAAGATGGCCGCCGATTTTCAGCTGAGAAAGGTAAAAATGTCAAATTCGTCGTATAGCCTTCATAATATACTCTAATTAGAGCTCTGAGTAGTCGTAGAGTCTTCATAATAGCCTCTAATGAATACCCCATTCTGGCACACACACACACACCCGCACATACATATATATTCACATTATTTGAATGAGTTTAGTCTATATTGGTTTCCGGTCTGCGTGTGTTTTGTTCTGCACCCTATCAGTAACGAATGAATGCAGCATCAAAGATATTTATTAACATTTAGAAAGAAACATATTCTATGAGACTTGTGCATAGATCACCTACAACACTGCTTGCTTGTTACCTACAGCAAAATCATCCCCTAACGATGTCTACTGAAATGTGGCAAGCCGTGTAGGGCCTAAGTCGTCTGGTACTATCGTCCAAGGTAAACATGGTAAATGGGAGAGTTTACAAACAAAAACGAAAAACCTTGTCAGAACTCGTCAAGGTAATATGGGTCTAGAAGTCATTACATGCATCACATGTTACATACAAGCTTGTAAACGCTCAGTGTTCAAGTAAACCACCAAGTTATGAAATTGATGATGAGACAGGGACCATTGGCACCCAAGCGCCCGCGTTCATCTGTGCGTGGAACTCTCCACGAAAAAACTAAATGTGTATGGTGCATGCAGGGTGTGGATCTGAAGCACCCGAATAGACCACGGGTAAGCTGTTCATAATCAACACACACTCAGCATGGCGCTCCTTTAAGAGCCACACAGTCCTCGTAAAAGATGGGAAGCTGAGGAATCGTTTCACAGAGGTAAAGAATTTGTTCTTTCGACACGTGGATTCGATCATCTTCACTGAGCCACAGGATCCATTCACTGCAGCCCTTCTTTATAGCAGACTACAAACGCATGACTATGCTATGCATAGTGACTATGGCTATGCAGTGGGTGCTGTAAAATCGTCCAATCTCAAAGACCTACTCAATGCTTATTAATGAGTATCAAGAGACAAGAGAAGAACAAGAGTGAGTGGGTCTATGATATTGGGGGAAGAGGTGATGACACTGAGGCTGCCATTTCATCACTTGGTAACAGTAATGAGCAGCTGTCACAGCGGCTGTCTCAGAAGATCAAAGACAGATCTACTATCGCCTGGCCACTTCATATCGATCATCTTGAAGAAGACGAAGAGCTAAAACAGCCTAAGAGAAAACTGCCGATCTCAACCATTCCATATTCAGTCTGGCCTCCATGATCACAGCACTGAATAGATCACCACCACTGTTATCAACCTGGGCATCAATGTCCCTTGTATGACGAGGAATAAAGATCTGGTGGAACTCTACACAAGAGTCGTGTCTGCATCAACTATGCTGACTTCAAGATCACTGGACTCTAATGATCTTTGAAGCATCAGCAACATGCCCGCAGGAGATTGCAGACAGCAAGCCAGCCATTGTTATCGTCTACACTGACGACGTCAAGATCGATACTATGACAGGCAATGTAACAGAGGGAATAAGAGGGCCTCGTGAACGGATCTCGTGCTCGGTGAAGGATCGAATCCATCCACATGTCTAAAGAACAAATTTCTTGGCTCTGCGAGACACACATTCTGAAGATGCATTACACCATCTAACTCTAATTGTGTGTGATTTGACGTGCTTCAAGCAACAGGCTTGTTGGTACATGATATCATTTGCAAAAGGATCCGACAGTGCTGACTCGAGAGGCTGTGTAAGACGATCCCTTAGCTCCCCGTCTTCTATGAGGAATGTGTGGCGCTTAAAGGAGCGCCATACTGAGTAGTGTGTGTTGATTCTGAACAGCTTATACCCCGCGCTTTAGTCGGGTGCTTCGTGTCCACACCCTGAATGGGCCATACACATTTCATTTTGTAGCGGAGTGCCCTGGAGCACGCTGTGCGTATTTATATCTTATACAACGAGGCATCACAAAATGGTTCTCAGAGCGGAGGATATTCAGTATATATAATTGTACGGAGTTAAAACATACAAAAACCAAATACTAGTCAGGACTTAACAACTTTGGTTATGTTTACAACACTACTTCATGGAAATGTGGGACTAGAAGTCATTGTATGCTTATCAGACATGTTATATCTTCAGACAAGCTTGAAAAGACCTGACAGTGCGCGCAAAATCAAAGAAGTGATATTGCTCAGTGTCCAAGTCAACCACCAGGGGACAGAGGGACCATTGGCAACCAAGCACCTGCGTTCATCTGTGTGTGGGCCTCTCCAAGACAAAACGAAATGTGTATGGCGCATTCAGGTCATGGTGTGGACGCGAAGCAGGCATGGTAGTACATGATATCAATTTGCGAAAGCATCTGACATGCAGTGCTGACGTGGACTCAACAAGCTGTAATAGACGATCCTAATTCAGCTCCCCATCTTTTACGAGGACTGTGTGGCTCTTAAAAGAGCGCTATGCTGAGTGTGTGTTGATTATGAACAGCTTACTGGTCCACACCCTGCATGCGCCATACACATTTTTTTGTGGAGAGGTCCACGCACAGATGAACGCGGGCGCTTGGGTGCCAATGGCCCCTCTGTCTCATCATCACTTTCAGAACTTGGTGGTTTACTTGAACATTGAGCCTTTTCAAGCTTGTCTTGAGATATAATGTAACATGTGATGCATGTAATGACTTCTAGTCCCATATTTCCATGAAGAAGTGTTGTAAAAATCACCATATTTGTCAAGTCCTGACCAGTTTTTCGTTTTTGTTTTTAAACTCTCCTATTTACCATGTTTACCTTGGACGATAGTATCAGGCGACTTATAGATACGGCTTGCCCCACATCTCAGTAGACATTGTTAGGGGATGATTTTGCTGTAGGTAACAAGCAAGCAGTGTTATAGGTGATCTGTGCACTAGTCTCATAGGATAATGTTTCTTTCTAATATATATAAATATCTTTGATGCTGTATTCATTCATTGTTGAAAGGGTGCAGAGCAAAACACACGTAGACCTGAAACCAATATAGACTAAACTCATTCAAATGTGAATATATATGTATATGTAGGTGTTCAGGGGTGTATGTGTGTGCCAGAATGGGTATTCATTAGAGGCTATTATGAAGGCTCTAAGACTACTCAGAGCTCTAATTAGAGTATAATTATTATGAAGGCTATACGACGAATTTGAAATATTTACCTTTCTCAGCTAAAAATCGGCGGCCATCTTGGATTTGAAGGTAAAAAACAGGTCAAATCATTATTACTTGTAGTTTTTAGTGTCCATCACTCAACTCGGCATGTTGAGAGCTTGAATTAGAGCCCATTATGAAGGCTCTACGACAAATGTGAAAATTTGACCTTTCTGAGCTGAAAATCGGCGGCCATCTTGGATTTGAAGGTCAAAAATAGGTCAAATCATTATTACTGGGAGTTTTTAGAGTCAATCACTCAACTTGGCATGATGAGAACTTTAATTAGAGCCTATTATAAAGGCTATACGATAAATGTGACAATTTAACCTTTATGAGCTGTAAATCGGCGGCCATCTTGGATTTGACGATCAAAAGTTAGTCATATCATAAAATCGACATCAGATATGAATTCCTTTACCCCCAAAACCCCAGAAAACATATACTGAACAGCATTGTAGGCCAAATCATTGAAAAAATAATTTTTTAAATGGCCGACGGCGGCCATTTTGGATTTCGGGCTCTCACGGATTCCGCCCACACTTTTGCGAGGGGCACCCACGCTAAATTTTTTATTAACCTTCATAGAAGACAAATCCACTGAGAAACGAACCTTCGCTCTCCACGGTCACGGAATTGCTCTAGATCACCCAACTACCTGACTTTAATCAGCAAACTTCTTCTTGAGAGTTATTGAATTTCAAAGTTATACCACTTTTACTAATGAAAAAATTGCAAAAAGAGGGATTTTGCATTGCATATTACACAATATTCTAGGTGGGTGAGAAAACTGGCAATACTATTTTTGTAATGTCTAATACATAGGTATTTATCAGCAGCAATTTAAATTGTTCCATACTTCTAGCAATTTCATTAGTGCTAGCTAGAAAAATGTGTCTTTTTCGAACTGTAAAATTGAAAAATGAACTTTCCCTGTGGCAATCTTCAAAGAACCGTTACCATGGCAACAAGGGATTTTCGAATTTTTGATCAAGTTACAAAATCATTAGACCCAAATACCTTTCCTATCACAAGATTTAGGCAAATTCCATGAACCTTTATTTTTGGCTTTGTCCGCACATTGCTGAATTGATCCAGACCCCCAGTCATGTTAAAACATGATTGAAGTCGATTGCAATCAGAAAATGAGGCTTTTACCGTCTAGCGTTTTCCCCGCCTACACATGACATTGATCACGATGAAGAGTGTCATTTGTCATATTTCCACTAAAAATACAACGAATGAAGTTACACACACTTTTCAATGGATAACTGATTTTCTAATTTATTTCATCGCTCTCAAAAAAAAGCATTAAATATTTTGCCATGGATTGACGGATAGCATATAAGTATAAGTATAATACTATTGGTAGAATAATCTTGTACTCATGTACTCTTGATTATCTATAATGTATTATCTTGAGTACATCTTTGTAGTAGCATAATTTAGAGAAGCAAAGTCTTGAGTATACTCTTGAGTATGGTACTCCTGAGTATACTCTTGAGTATGGCACTCCTGAGTACACTCTTGAGTATTGTACTCCTGAGTATACTCTTGAGTATGGTACTCCTGAGTATACTCTTGAGTATGGTACTCATGAGTATACTCTTGAGTATGGTACTCATGAGTATACTTTTGAGTATGCTATTCCTCAGTATACTCTTGAGTATATTCTTGCGTATGCTACTCCAGTGTAAGCATAGCAGCACATTCTATAAATGCCTACTCTGGAGTAGTATACTCATAACGTAGCACACTCGGAGTAGCATATTCTGGAGTATGGAATTCTGGAGTTGCATACTCTGGAACATCATAGTATCATATTATGGAGTAGCATACTCTGGAGTAGCATATATCGTAGAGTAACATACTCTGGAGTAGCATATTTTTGGAGAAGCATTATATGGAGTGGCATAATATAGAGCATCATATGCAAGAGTAACATACTCTGGATTAATATATCTGAAGAAGCACCATCTGATGTTTGATACTATAGTTTATATAGTCGTTTAAATCCATGACTTGAAATAAAAAAAAACACACTTTTTACTGCAAATTGGAATGGGAATTTACAGTGGGTCTCTCCGACCCCCACAAAAAATCATATTTCTTCATATTCAAGAATATTTATGATTGCCTTTCAGATGTCATAGCAGATTAAAAAAAGCTAGTTCAAAATGTGTGATAGTTTCTCCAGTAGTTTTTCACTCGGCTCGTTTGTGTAATGTGTAAATGTTTTCTCCAGTAGTGTTTTATATTATTTTTTGCAATTTTCCGGAGGTTTTGTTGTTGTTTTTTCCCCTTATACGCAAAATAAGCTGTCAAAACCGAAATGCCCGCGCTACAGGAAACAAACTTGTTTTTTTTTTTCGGACTAATCCGAATAGGATATATTGTGCGTTTTATATTGTTTACTTTGAAACAAATATGTGTTTTATTTTTGTATTCTCTAATGATCACTGATGATGTTCATCCGGTATTTTATGATACCCGGGCTTTAATCTTATAATCTTTAATCGTTGCTTCCCCTGACAACTGATAATTGACAACTAACTCCAAATAGTTGCGTTATTTGCCCGTTCAGATGATGAAACATGACAAATCAGCGATTAACTAAATTGATATAAAGAGCGTTGGCTATTATGAAAGTGAGGACCCTCGATATTTTAAAGACAAGTGTCCGAGGTCGGACCCTTGAAATTTCAAAGGCAAGGGTCCGGATTTTTTTTCTTATTTCGAGGCCTGGTTGCTTCCCCTGACAACTGATAATTGACAACTGACTCCAGATACGCCACTAATGGCTTTCCCTCGCAGTAATTAATAAAAAAAGTCGTGTTTTAGTTTTACCCAAAGTAGTGACGTTAAAAAAATAGTTGCGTTATTTGCCCGTTCAGATGATGAAACATGACAAATCAGCGATTAACTAAATTGATATAAAGGGCGTTGGCTCTTATGAAAGTGGTTCCTTGTTATGCAAGTGGGACAGTTTACGCTCCGTAGCTTTAACACTGAGATTCGGAGGCTTGCTTTTTGTTATTTCCCTATTTTATGTGCTCAAGGACATATCTTTACAGATTAATGAACATGAAAAGAGTCTTAAAAAAATACCAGATTAGTTGACTCAAAAAATGTAATGAAGACATAGAACTCTAGAATCTCAGAACTGGCGGCAAAACAGAGCCTTGATATCTTTTCTAAATTTAGGATTCCTGATTGTGTAGATCAGGGGATTTAAAATTGAGTTCAAATCTAGGATGTAAACACAGGCAATATATACATTGATAGATACGTTACAATGTGCACACAACGTGTCAACTAAAATCATTAAATTGAATGGCATCCAACATATCAAAAACACTGCTACATATGTTCCAAGGATGGTCACAGATTTACGACGTTTTTCAAAGTTTCTAGAAGCAGTAGTTGTCGTCGATCGACTGACAGTTTCAGAAATTGTACTCGGACCTGGAAAGCTCATTTTGATGTCGTCGATTACATCATCGTTTTCTATTGGTGTTGGTGCATTGCTTACAATCACATGCCCATTGGAACCCTGTCTTTTATTTTCACTTGAACTCATGCGTTTAGCTTGTTGTTTGATTTTGAGGTAAACTCTAATGTTAAAGTATGATAACAACCCTAAAGGTATCGCAAATTGAAAAGCGATGTACAATATATTCATCGTTAAATTATAAATAAACGGCATTTCACAGTCTACACTGTAATCTAGATCCTTCACTCCAGTGAATTTGACCCATCCAAACGCCAAGGTGCCATATGTCGCAAACACTACAAACCATATAATTGAGATCCCACCAGCGACTAATTTTCTTGTCTTCGGTGAACGTTTGTGCAGTTTATATTTAAATGGTTTAGATACGCACAGATATCGGTCAAGACTCATAACAACAATGATCATACCTGAAATACAAATTGCTGAATAGATAATGGTGAAGAAGATGTTACACGTAACTTCCCCAAGAGGCCACCTTCCATAATACCATTTGAGAAAGTTATGAACCATATCCAGTGATACGAGCAAATCGGCAGCAGCTAAGCTTGTGATATACCAGTTGAACAGATTTTCTCGGAATGATTTTTTTTGATAAAGACGATGATAACAAGACTGTTTGCTATGACATTTGTCGTAATGCACATAACCTGGGCAATAAATGCGAAAACAAATCCCGGTGTCAATTCCATAATAGTGTTACTTTATGGTATCCACTTCGTCAACTGGTTCCACTGCTTCTTCAGCAGGAAATCCACGGTGTATGCACAGACCTGTTTCTAGTGTTTGTGGTGTATACCTAACCATTACTTGTGCAAAATTAGAGAATATGTAATACGACACCACATACAAATGATTCGTCCTCAGGTACGAACAATTCTGTTCACCAGGATACCTCCAGGAGTAACATTACATGACAGGTGGCAAGTATGAATGGTTGTTGATTTGACGAGACTTGTCCCCATGTCATCGTGATCTATCCAACAACATGGCTGTCATTCCAATTGATATACCGTTCCAATTGTTTAATAGTAAGCTATATGATAGCATGCAATTCTAAGCAAAGACGGACAAGAATAAGACCTGACGTTATGTAAAATTAAAACCCCATCTAGACCCGAACAGGTGCTTGTTAATTTTAAGTAACCACTCATTCGTCTATCCTGTTCCTACATAAATTGCGTATTTCCCGTAACGATATATAGTTCAAAATATAAGATATTGTAAAACCTCATGTCAAGCACATCATATGTATTAGACCATTAGTACATTAGTATTAGTACAAGCCTACTTATGATAAAATAATGATAAAGCATCGTTCATTATGTTATTTGTCTGATCTATAGAACCAATTTCCCTCAGCAGAGATTGGTCGAGCCTTTATGGTGTTGTTTCCAATGCCAAATCGATGTCTTCCGTTAAACCAATGGGCGTTATCCTTTCATTTGGTACACTGTGACGTTTGATTTGCAGGGTTCATTTGAATCGTCAATACCTGTAATTGCTCAGAGTGGACCGAGTTGAATTTTGAGATGATCTTTTATGGATTTGTCATTGTATTAGCTGTATTTATCGTTGTATATTCAGCAGTATTATGATTGCTAAAATACGATTGATTACATGGACCTTATCAATGATCTTCAAAGAAAGTTTTCCGCGGTGAGTCGTTTCATCATAAATGTAGACCTAAAAATGATAATTATGTTTCTTAAGGTTATGCAATGGATTTTTCAAGGCTTGATTCCAGAGGGGCGTAAGTTAATAATAGAAACTGCCATGCAGAAAAGAATGATCTCAAGCGTTCTTTATAGCTCGTGAGTCATCCTATGTTGCATGGATAGGGAGGGGGCGACCATGATACTGCAAATGACAAAAAAAAATTGGACGAGTGAATTTTAAGGCCATTTTGGCTGCTGAACACGAATCTGACAATCATTTTGGCCTACGATGAAGTTTGATATTGGTTTCCGCCCTTTTTTGAAAAATGGCGGGAAAATGGCTTTTTGGGCATATTTTTGTAATAAAGTGCATAAAACTGTTGTGTAATATGTCTTTTTACACTTATACGTTTTTGAGGCTGCTGAATTCAAATATGAACATATTTTAGACATTAGGTACTTTATTATACAAAATAAAGCACACAGTTATGTATAATGTTGATAAGCATTCTGCCATGTAATATAAACCACACACTTTCCTTGATTAAACCCATTTTTTTCAAAAGTCACTCTCCAGCAATGAATGTGTTACAAGTGGACTTTTATACATACTGGATTTCAATCAATGTGTTACAAGACTCAAATTATGGACTTGGGTTGATTCTTTCATACATGCTATTTTTCACATGCTCAATAGACACAGAGGATGAATTTGAGTTGTTCTTTAATACATATGAAAGGCCTATGTATAGCAACACTTTCCCATGCTTAACTCAATTTGGCCAAAGTATGGACTTGGGTGGCTTTTGTATTCATATATTCAATTGTTTGCACAATATTTCTACATAGAAAGAAGGATGATTTATTTACGCGCATTTTGATGCCCCATTTGTCAAATGTCATTCAATATTAACAGCACAGTACTGCTTTTAAAGAAAAATACCCGAATTTAAAAAGTTGATGTTTACAGCGATCAATGGTTATTACACATCAATACAAATAGCTGCAACTTTTAAATTCGGGTATTGCTGTGTTGTTAATATTGAACGAAACGTAACAAATAGGGCATCAAAATGAGAGAATTAGTCAAATCAATGCCACTATTACCAACACGAAATGCATGATTTCCTGTGGACGTTTACACGGAAGTGAAAATTCGGAGCAAACATGCGCGAGAGTCTACGTAGAAAACTTGTGAGACTCGCCAGCGAAAGAAGTTCGCTGCACTGTTGGAACGATCTAAACCCATGAAATTAGTCTCTCCTGTGTCGGATTAACGCTTCGGACACTGAAAGAGCAAAATAAATGTGGGTCGTTAACAAATCTGACCGCAATTTGAGTGATAATGAACTAAGAGTGCTGAACTCTTCTCCTCCAGCGGGCAGTATCACTCTTCCGTACATTCGGGGAGTTACTGAAGGACTTACCGCAAGATACGAAAAGCGGGAGTGTACTTGAGTTCAAGTTGGCAGCCAAATTCGCAAACGGGTTTCATTTTTGGCATTCCGTATTAATTTAAAGCAGAATGAGTGTACATCCGATCTCTTGGATGTTGTTCTACCATTGGTCATAAGCAAAGTCCAATTTCCGTTTTTTGTAGAAATTTCATGACCTTGAGCATGTTGAGCTGAATTTGGTCAATACCACTTTACAAAGTACCCTTTTTTAAAGGGCAATATCTTAGCAACTAAACTACTTGGATTGTGTTGTTTACTGGTATACACGTAAATATCTGACCTTCCTCACGCAAGCAATAAGACTTTCATCACAAAATGATACATCGGACAGTCTGGAAGACAACTGACCTGAAGAACAAGTCCACTGCCCCCAATAGGACACCATCTGCATGTCTGAACACAGCACTGAGAATATCCCCATCTGGTGCGAGAGGCTATTCAGACCAGAAAACACACTCCAACGCCCAACCGTGATCAAAGACTTGAGCTCCCTTCATTATAATCCGATCAATGGAAATGACATCAAAGGTCGAGAGCAGCGACATTCAACTCCATTAGTTCATCACTGGAGCCCTCCTGATGAGGATGTATGTAATACATTGCTTTTATGTACCCATTTAATATTAAAGATACCATACGAAATTACAATGTTTAAAATTTCCATATTTAGAGTGATCCTGTGTGTCCCCTTTAGGTAGAAAGATCCCAATGAAGTGGTTATTTTGGCTTTTTATCTGAGTTAAATCGGCCGTTCAAATTTTCTCAGATAAGATCTTATTTACTCGTGATTCCCTTTTTTATGAAAATTCTGAAAATCACCAGTGCACGCGTGTTATTTTCCCAGTTATGTTACATCTTACACCACTTGTTACTTGCTTTTCATATGTACAGTATATTTATTTCCCTTGACATAATCCGCTACATTATTAATCATATCTATCAGAACCAACTTAGAATTTGCCGTTTAGAGAACTGAGTCACTCGTGTACAAGATTTAAGAGGAATGTACATCAGTGTGTTCACTACCAATGGGCACGGCATTTATTTGTGTTGTATCATCAACATTTTTTGAGAAGTACATCTGTAAAGAACAATGGACAAACAAATAAAAACAATAATTAATACTGAAGTAAGTTATGACGGCATCAAAATATAGACAAATCACTTAGAAGGGTTGAGTCTCCATTCATAAGTAGGGGCGTAGCAAGAACCTCACGGGCTCATGCGTGGGTCCTTTTAGTGTCCCCTTTATCAGTCCTATCCCTAACCTATGGACTCATGGACAAGGAGGAGCATTGTGGGTACTTTTAACATCTCATTTATCAGCCCTATCACTAACCTACTTCATTTTGATTTTGGTCGGGGCCCTCAACCCTAGAGGCTTTTTGGACTCTACGTCCATCCTGCCCACCCGCTTACTGTAATACCCCTGTTCGTAAGATTTGCTTGATATCTCAAACTGGCCTTCCAAATGAATGACAAAATGGTTTAGAACCTTTACCCAAGAGTAACTTATAAAGCATTGCAGGTCATCTAGATTGCATCATACTTACATTTCTTCTAGTTCATCTGGTTGATACACAGGGTTATAACACACCACATTGGACGAATAGGGTGTTATGTCCCTAGCTAGCAAGGAAGGTTGAGTAGCAATCCTTAATGGCGGGAGTTGGATGTGGGTCACTGGTGGGAGAGGTTTTGTTGCCATGGTAGATTTTGTTGTCATGGTAGATCTTCGTATGGCTAGGTAGCAAAAGCACATAATGAAGATGAGCATAGAGATATCGAATATGGTCCCGATAGATATCCCTAGGATTTCAGCTAAACGAAGTCCTCCGTCTGCTGAAGAAACACATATTTATGAATATAGACAGTTACGGTCATTTATAGAACGGAAAAAAATGTCTTATATAGTGAATATAATAGAAAAGTTACTTTTCATCGTTTTCCGCCATTTAGGAACACATTCACAAATAACGATAAGATAAACAGATGAAAGCGATATTACCTTCTCTTCTGAATACTCGGTGCATATGGCCATACAGGATGTGCCGCAAACATGGTCGCACTTTTGGCCTGTTGGTATGTCAATGACCCCCTTTTTAGGCTAATTTTGATATAGGGATGGGTTATGTTTTCAATGAGTTCCCTTTAGATTCTCACCGACACCTCTCTACCCAAACTAAACTTGAGTACCCCCACCCTCCCGGATATTTAACCGGGATATACCTCAAGTAGAGAGTAAATCAAAGTTGTAACTTTACCTTCAGCACTCGGGGTTTGTACAGTGGGAATAGTATTGCACATTTCTCCAAGAAATCCATTTGCACACCTAAAGCAAACAAATATCGTCAATATGCATGGTGTCTTTCATACTGATCAGGAGGTAATATCTATAAACATTACACTTTATCGCAGTCTTAATAAAATTAAAATACAGTTACAATAGTTCTTTTTCTGCTTATATCTTTATAATATAGGATTATTAGAGTAAGCTTCATGTGAACCAGGGATCCTGTGTGAACATACTCCATAATAGCGTCTCAAAGATTCTCACTTTTCAGGACACGGTATTTTTTAATCCCAATAACTATGTTTCTACACTACACTCTTAAAATGAACTTTAATAGGTTGGCTACACAGAGGAGAGAGAAAACAGAGAGCGTACCACCAGTCCCCGTTTATTGTATACGGTGAGTTCTCGCATATTCATGAGGGCCGATTGTTTGATCGTGCCGTGTCAAACAATCACGCCAGCGCTGCGTGCCTTCGCGATAGAGCGTTGCGTGCTTTCGCGATTACGCAATAGACCATGAAGATACGCGGTAATTGCGTAGCAGTCTCGCCTGTCGCATTTCATGGAACAGTCGGCCCTCATTATCGGATAATGCGGAGACTTTGGCTGGTGGTACGGGTTCTGTTCTCTTTCTCCTCTGTGGTTGGCTACAAAAAGCTATACTTGACAACTTTAAGTTGACACATAAACACTACACAAAAAGAATGTCCACACTTATGTAACCCGTCATAAATATAAACCTGCATGCTCATGATAATTCGATTGACACGGTCGTGCTATCTCCAATTTGGTACTACATTTGCTCGCTTGTCCGCAATGAGATCCTGTCGACTATCCCAAGCGACCGTACAAAGAGCGGTGTATTCAATTATTAATTTAAAACAGATGGATTGTTATAATACTTTACTGCTCCACATCTATATTTTGGTAGCAAATGTGAAGCTAACAAGTTTCTGTACACGACCTTGTCAATCAAACAGGCGCAGCTGTATGGCGGGTTACACAAGTGAGGCCTTTTTAGTTATGTGTGTATTGTACTTACAAACAGATACCGGTATTGCGAGTCAGGTCCGCTACACAGCTTCCACCGTTATTGCACGTTACACCATCACATACGTCTGAAAAGTAATGATTCTTATTCGGTCAATCGTAGATACAGTAATCATCTGAATTACATTGCTATTTATTTTGTAGGTGCGACACTAAACATGATAAATGCAAATGGTCGGGCATCCACTCATTGGGCTATTGCTGTTGCAATCCATACACTTCAATGGAGTCACTCATTCAGGTTACCCCATTTGAAATATACACTCCCTGTGTAGAAGATTGAGGTGACGTCTTGCATGGGGGAGGGGGGTATCATGTGAAAAGGTTTGACTACAAAATCGATTCTCTTATAAATGCATCTACGCACAGTTTCCACCTCGATACACACAAATACACAGATATTTTCAGCACAGTGAGTCTAGACTACACGCAGACTGTGTTATACTACACGGTTGAGTGTGTAGCATCAATAGAACTGCGTGAGATATAGTGGAAAAAAAGACGTCTGTGATTGTTTTTTGTCAAAACTTCAAGTGTTCCTATTCGTCCAATCAGACAGTTTTTGATATCGAACGAAAGCTAACACTTCCCCTTTAAACGCCTTTTTTCATTAGGTCAACAGACAACGCAATTCAATGTTATACCAACGCGAATATGGTAAATCTGTTGAAAACTACCTATCCAAGCACATTTTTTGACCAAATTGTAAGTTTTAAAAGTCAAAACCTCAAGTGTTTCTTACAATTTGAATGGCGTAAAATAAAAAAAATAGGGTAAATCTATTTTTGTATTTGTTTTGGAAATCGTGAATGATAAAGGCTTTGGAACCTTTTTTGTTCTTTTTTTTAAATGTATTTATTAGTCTAGGGTCGGGCCTATTTTTAGGGTCAGTCGGGTTACGCCAAGCAAACAATTTTTAGGCCTTATATTGGTCATATACTAGCTTCATTATAAGCAATGGCAATTACAAATCTTGTGCAAAAAGTTACTGATTTTGCTATAAAAGAGCGTTTACAAATTGATATGGGATTTCAACTGGAAAAGACCGTTACCATGATTGCAGCCAGACACTGCAAATACCTACACAAATGTTTATGCTGTGTAATGATACTTCATTGCTTATCTAACAAATGATAAAATGTTTCGCACTGTTTTTTTAAAGAACAAGCTATGGGTATCATTTTAAACGTTTTACATTTAGATGTTAGTTTTCCACACATACCTGTAAACTGCAAAGTTGTTCCAGAAACTACTTTAAATCTCGAATCACCAATATATTCATCTGAATCAAGAACATTTTGAAACATGTTTTCAAGCTCTGTTTCACTATTTGCGTAATCCTGGTTGAGTGCCACGATGAATTTGACTATAATACTTCCACAATATATGTCATATACATCAACGTAGAGAAAACCGTAAATCGACTTATATACATTTGTGAGCTAAAGGAAAAAAATATTTATTAATCATCATCATCATCATCATCATCATCATCATCATCATCATCATCATCATCATCATCATCATCATCTCCATCGTCATCATCATGACCATCATGATTTTGACCATGCATGATCTTGACCATCATGATCATGACCATCATCATCATCATCATCATCATCATCATCATCATCATGATCATCATCATCATCATCATCATTATTGTCATCATCGTCATCGTCGTCGTCGTCGTCGTCGTCGTCGTCACCATCATCATCATCACCAACATGATAACAATAATAATAATAATAATGAATTATTGTTCATACTGATGTTAATCTCAATATGACATTGTATACAGTCTTTCAAGACATCACAAGAAATAGGACATTTTCTGTGTGTTATCGTGGAGTGATGTTACATGATATCCCCATTTAAATTGTAACATTTGGCTTAAAGGCCCATTCAGTGATCCCAGCGTTAAGTGTAAAATAATTAAAATTGTTTATAAATTGCTTAAAAGTGAAGGATAAGTAATTCAAATTATCATTTGGTATTTTTGAAATGACAAATTTGGCCAAAAACAAAGAAAACAGCAGTACTGACGAAGTTGAAGCCCAATTCAAATGCATGTAGCTAATTTCCCAGCAAACACAAAAACGTTTTTAAAGCGTTTTAAATAAGTTATATTTTGGGTTTCGGTTAAGGTAAAAACCCTTCAATAACATTAAAATGTCGGGTTATATAAAGGTCATGAAATCATTTTAAAACGTTTTGTATCAAAACACACTACAACAATATTTTTAAAATGTTTTCGAAATGTCATTGTAAACTATTTTTGCAAACATTTTGGCCAAATATTTTGTAAACATTTAAATAAAATTATGTTAAAATATTTGCACCCAGCAAACACAGATATGTTCTTAAAATGTTTTTTACAAAACATTTTAATAACATTTAAAAGTCGGGTTATATAAAGGTCGTGAAAATATTTTAAAAACATTATTGTAAATATTTTGGGCAAACATTTTTGCAAAATATTTTTTCAACCCCAAAGTAACATTCTGTTTAGAATGATTTGTGCCAAGTTTTCAAAAATGTTTTTGGAATGTTATTAAAACGTTTTATACCCTTTATATAACACGGCATTTAAATGTTTTCTGTAAAACATCTGTGTTTGCTGTGCAGTAAATTACCAACAAATGTTATTTAATGTTATGAAAACGTTCTATGCCATTAATGTACTGTGATGTGCCCTAAGTAATTTAATTTAATTTAATTATTTAACTTTGTTTACAAGCTGAAAGTATTTCATGAGATGGGAAAGCCCCTTGTACTTGTAATAAATGGTGTGGAAAGTCATTTTGGAATTCCCCCAAATTATTGTAAAGTCAGATCTATGTTTGGAACTTGGAAATCCCCAGTTCAGTGTATTGCACCATAGAGGGGAAAACACACAGGAAGTGATGTAATGAGAAAGGTTAATGTGTATAATTAATCTTGGGAAATCCCAAGCTTGCATCATCTGTGAAGATGTGAATGAAGTGGTTTATTAATAGATGATGGGTTTTTTTTGCATGAGTACTGGTATAAAAAGCTGGAGGCTTGAATTTGGACTTTGCAGAATGTCATGGGAGATTGTAGACTCAACATGTGTGTGATGGTCTTCGTGTTTCAAAAAGGAAGTACATTTTAACCAGTTTATATAGCCAATAATTAAGCTATTTTAATACAGCAACGAAGGAGATAGCGAGCACACAAAAGTGCTCTTTCTCATCAAAGGATTAAAGTTCTTCTGTCGAAGTGCTGGAGTTTGCTGGCTTTGTGAAGGCCACGCATCTGTCAAAAAACAGCGGAGCTGTGTTTAAGAGACCTGTTCCCTGGAGAAAGAGTGATTGGTGAAAGAAACACCATTATTGGAGAAAGCAGCGCAAGGAGATATATTGTGGAGAGAGCAGCGCAAGAAGATAAGTAATAGGAGCAAGCAGCATCATTTTCGTGTGAGGATTTCATACACAAGGATATTTATAAACGCAAGTGTATACTGGACTTCGCTGATTTTCGCCGGACAAGTGAATAAGGATATATTACATCAGTCGTCCAGAACATTGCAAGAACTCTAGGATCACCAACAAGAAGACCACTGTTGAACAAATTCATCAGGATCGTTCATAAATCACTGGTTAGCAAATGTTCTCAGTACAGATCCAAATAAGTAAAATTAGGTACTCACTAGAAATATTTCGATTCCTATCAGGAATCTTGTTCACTCTGGTTTGGTGAGTGGTGGTGTTTCTAGTTGTTATCGGCAATCTTTGTGACTGATCTTGATGACTGATCTTGATCGAATCTACGATCAGATCATCAATCGGCAAGCAACCCATGTGACGTCATCAAGATCAGTCACAAAGATTGCCGATAACAACTAGAAACACCACCACTCACCAAACCAGAGTGAACAAGATTCCTGATAGGAATCGAAATATTTCTAGTGAGTACCTAATTTTACTTATTTGGATCTGTACTGAGAACATTTGCTAACCAAGAAGACCACTGGTTAAGTATTGATTTGAAATATACACTCCCTGTGTAGAAGATTGAGGTGACGTCTTGCATGGGGGGGGGGGGTATCATGTGAAAAGGTTTGACTACAAAATCGATTCTCTTATAAATGCATCTACGCACAGTTTCCACCTCGATACACACAAATACACAGATATTTTCAGCACAGTGAGTCTAGACTACACGCAGACTGTGTTATACTACACGGTTGAGTGTGTAGCATCAATAGAACTGATTTTCGCCGGACAAGTGAATAAGGATATATTACATCAGTCGTCCAGAACATTGCAAGAACTCTAGGATCACCAACAAGAAGACCACTGGTTAAGTATTGATTTGAAATACACCCCCTGTGTAGAAGATTGAGGTGACGTCTTGCATGGGGGAGGGGGGGTATCATGTGAAACGAAATCCACTGGTTAAGTATTGATAGAATAAAACTGTGATTTTGTGATTTTAGTGTATATTGTTGTTATATGTACCAAGCATACTTTATTTTCCATTAAAGACTTAGATTTTGTTAGCTTAATCAAACAGTGTATTTGTGTTGTGCATTCGTGTGAGGTCGGGTAAAAGGTGATTTTGGCCTTGAGTCAGTACGACTCATAACAAAAATTGGGGGCTCGTCCGGGACCAGAAACTAAGTCAGATTTCAAGTTAATTTTGTAGAGAGGTACATTAAGTATTTCCATCCCAATACCCTGGATCAAAGCATTACCTGCTGAACTATCCTCATTGAAGGGCAAATTTCCTTCCAGAATCATTTCCCACAATTTCTTTTTCTTTCAAATGTGCTTCCAAATTTTTGCAGCTGTTTGTTTTTGCTTTTTGGGAACTTGGGAACAACACATGGAACAACTCCATCAATTGTTTAACAAGCTGTCTGAAGTACAATTAACAGTCAATCTGGTAAAAAGTGAGTTTTGCCATGCCCCAGTCACATACTTGGGATATGTTGTAGGTCAAGGTCAGGTGAAACCTATCAAAGCCAAAGTTGAAGCAATTGAGCAATACCCCACACCTGTAAACAAGAAGGCACTCATGAGATTTCTTGGAATGGTTGGCTATTATAGAAAGTTCTGTCCAAACTTTTCAGAGATAGCAAGTCATTTGACTGATTTGTTGAAGAAAGATGCAAAATTCAATTGGTCAGCACAGTGTGAAAATGCTTTTCACAAAGTCAAATCAATACTCATGAGTTCACCAGTATTTACTGCACCTGATTTTCAGAAGCAGTTCAAGTTGACCGTTGATGCCAGTGACATAGGCTGTGTAGGTGTTGTAATGCAAGAGGGTGAAGATCAAATAGATCACCCCATTTGTTACTTTTCAAGGAAGTTCAACAAACGCCAGAAAAATTACTCCACCATAGAGAAGGAGTGTCTGGCATTGCTATTAGCATTGCTACATTTTGATGTGTATTTGGGTACCACAGTATACCCTGTGCTTGTTTTCACAGATCACAATCCCCTCACCTTCATCAACAGGATGAAGAACAAAAACCAAAGACTGGTGAGGTGGAGTTTGACCTTGCAAGAGTACAATCTGGACATCAAACATATTAAGGGAAAAGACAATGTAATGGCTGATGCCTTGTCCAGAATTGCATAAAAACTGATAAACAAAAAATCCTTTAAAAAGGAACTTGTGTGACAAGTAGTCACTGTGTATGTTGAGTTAT
>NC_092640.1:5242557-5417243 GCF_039555335.1 Amphiura filiformis
GCAATAGCTTGTAATCATGCTTTTGTTGAATGAATTTGAGTACTCCGCCATATTTACGGTATGAACGTCATAATCTAGGTGATTATTTGCATTGGATGTCTTGAATACGCTGGCGAAGTTGTGTAATAATCGGATTAATGCTATAACAGTAGGTGAATACAAGTTTTGAATATATCGCGTTGCAAAGCCCCATTCAGTGATCCCAGCGAAAGTGAAAAAATAAATCAAATTGTTACTTTTATAAAAAATTTTAATGAAAAAAATGGCAAAAAACCCAAGAAAACGGCAGTATCGACGAAGTTGAAGCCCCATTCAAATAGGCCTACATGTAGCTAATTTATATATACTGTCAGTATATAAATTAAATCAGTTCAATTCACGCCGAGTGTCCTTGACAGGTTTGACTCTGCTTCAGCGGTCATGAAAGAATTCAAAAGATAACCTCTGCCCCAACAATCCCAAGCAATTGTCTGAAACTGCTCTTCGGATGATGATAGTCATATAATGATCAAAAGATTATTACTGACTATATCATTGTACAAAATCTGAATTTTGATGATTTTTACGATCGTCCAGATGAAAAAATCACTGAATGGGCCGTTAGTTCCCTCCACTCCTTACCCTGGCAATATGAATCAAAGAAAAATAAAGATAAAATTAAATAAAACAAGAAAAAAAAAAGACAAAGAAAAAGAAACAATAAAAGAAAAACAAATATGAAAAGTTCGAACAATATGTGACTCCTCGCCACAACTGAGCCCGGATGTCGCCAATCATCATTTTTGAGATATTCAACCAAAATATTCTGCTTGAAATTAGCTTTAAAATGATGTATATCATGTCTATAGTACTTGACATAAAGTAGTGAAAAATCAATAAAACAGTCAATAAATCCTTTCTTTCCTATTGTTTATTGTTAAGTTCGATGGAGCATATCTCAATAGTGGCACTGGCGACATCCGGGCTCAGTTGTGGCGAGGAGTCACATATTTGGTTTATAAAATTAATGTGACCGTGATGAGGCTCGAACTCACCACCTTCCGATTTAAAGTTCGAAGCGCTCGTGTACCAAATTCTGACGCCTTACCAAGTGAGCTGTGCTCCTGAGATACGAAATAAAAATAAAATAATACACTGTATACTGCTTGTGTCGGTAATTGATTTGCTCAAATTCCATAATGGTACAGTGCAACAGAGCAAAAATGCCCAAAATTTAAAAGCTATATAATTTATGAACAATATACACTACACATAAAAATACTAATACAAGGGAATTTCAACATAAGAATCCAAACAATTAAGTACCAACATGCACAGCTTTGTCCTTATATCACATTTGGGTTTTTAACAAAATGTTATCAAACCTCTACTGTGATTGATAGCTGATAATGGCCATCCATTCAGCAAGTGGCTACTAACTGACCTTGACAGGCTTGAATGAGCACTGTCATCTCATGATCTGCTACAAAACCATCACACTCTAGGACCTGGTCGCCTATATTAATTTACTACTAAAAAGTAGTCAACATTTGCATAGGAACCGCATAGTCGGAGGCAAGGTTCATTATTGATTGGAGATTATATACGTATTTATTACTAATAGACAAGTAATATATATATATCGTGTGTTTGCGATTTATTCCGTAATCAATAAGTATGATGAACAAACGCATTTCTGGCAGAAGCACTCACAGCGTAGTGGTATTCGATCTCGACTGTTAAATAAAAGGTTGTGGGTTCGAACCCTGGTAGAATTTTAATTGGAATAAATTTGTTTTTCTTTTGTTAAGGGATCCAAAATGAGCGTTTATTGCGTTTCGACAGTATTTTTGTGGGACATGAGAGCACCTCAGACCTATCGAATTGCATTCTGAATACGAAGCATGTCTTTCTGATATCAAATAATTTTCATTTTTTTAAATCACAATATAATACAAATTTTATAACAAATTATATAAATTTGATATTTTTCAAATTTTTGATATATAACAGTCCTCGAAGTAAATTATATAAATCTAATGATATATTCTTAAAGTGTATGTAGCAGGGAGGAAAAGCCGACGGTCAATTGAAAATTTTGACCTTTCATATTGAAGATATGGATTTTTTCCCAAAAAGACCTAATTTTTTTGGTGTTTTGGGAAAAAATCCATATCTTCAATACGAAAGGTCAAATTTTTCAATTGATCGTCGGCTTTTCATCCCACCTACATACACTTTAAGTTTAAATCATCAGATTTATAAAGTTTACTTCAAGTACTGTTAAATATCAAAAATATCAATTTTTAATGATTTGCCATAAAATGTGTATTAAATTGCGAATTTAAAAAAATCGAAATTATTTGATATCAGAATGACATTCTTCGTATTCAGAATGCAATTCGATATGTCTGATGTGCTCTAATGTCCCAAAATAAATACTGTCCAAACGTTCATACCCCAGCCCTTAAGTAAGAGGTAATAATTATGGCAATAAATCCGCCGTATAAAACTGAACACAGCTCAATCTAGCCTCATATAGGCCTATATCATGTAAATGTATTATGTGATGCAAATGTTGACTAGGAAAAAAATATCGCGACCTGGTCACTATAATGCTACAGGGAGCACAGTACTTTGACAATGGATTGAAAGACAATTATTATTGATTAGGCGCGGATTCTAAAAGTACAGCTCCTATGCGTGTGTAGCAAAAAATTGGAATAGAATGTTTGGAATCATGTAACTAAAATACTAAATGCATTCTGCAAAATGTGCTCTTACCAATTTATAAAGCATTTCATTAGCTTTAATTTGACATATTGTTTGACATGTTTGGAATTATGGTAAATCATTAAATAAAATATTTATTAATTAATCAATTATGTCAATTAATAAAAATTTAATGCAAATATGCATATTTTCTCTGACAGAATTGTAGGATTTGACAAGAGCCATCTTTCTTGTAAGTTTGATTCTTATAACATACCGGTATCGTATTGCGTCCCGTTATAGTTGCAGAAAAATACGCATGCAGGACATACATACGCACCCCCCACACACACACACCCAGAGGATCGTACCGCTTTACAATCGTATAACATTCATTGGCGCTAGTAGTAGTAAATTCCAATTTTCTTTGCTTTACCTCACTTGTTCTGCTCAAAATTAAAGGGGACATATCTGACAGTAAAAGCTTACATTTTATGGAAATTATGTTTAAATTTGCTTATTACAGCACAAAACAGATAAAGCAGACTAATGTACTATACATAGGCCTATACATGTATGGTATGCCAGGGACTGTTTAAGAATATATCATTAGATTTATGATATTTACTTCGAGGACTGTTATATATCAAAAATGTGAAAAATATCAAATTTTAAATATTTGTCATAAAATTTGTATTATATCGTGAATTCCAAACAATGAAATTTATTTGATATCAGAAAGACATTCTTCGTATTCAGAATGCGTTTTCTTTGTCTTTTTTTTTTCTTTTCTTGTTTTATTTATTTTTTTCTTTATTTTGCTTTGATTTATATTGCCAGGGTAAGGAGAGTAGGGAACTAAAGGCCCATTCAGTGATTTTTGATTTTTTTTTCATCCCGACGATCGTAAAAATCATCAAAATTCAGATTTTGGATACTAGATTGCGGAACTCAGTCTTCAATGATAGTCAGTAATTTTTATATTTTGGACATTATTATGACTATCATTTGAGGACTGAGTTCTTATGATCCGAGGAGCAGTTTCAGATAATTGCCTGGGATTATTGGGGCAGAGGTTATCTTTTGAATTCTTTCATGACCACTGAAGCATAGTCGAACCTGTCAAGGACACTCGGCGTGAATTGAAAGACCATGTCACTCGCCACAAAAGAATGTCAAAGGTCATAAAAGGCCTATGGCTGATTTTGTACGTTTCGTCATTGTCATAGATGTGCTAACATAGCTTGCTAGTGTAGTGGTTCAGCCGAAAGCCGTGTGTCTAAGACAAAAAAAAATAATGCATTTACGTGAGTCTGTAATTTATATACCGGTACTGACAGTATATAAATTAGCTACATGTATTTGACTGGGGCTTCAACTTCGTCAATACTGTCGTTTTCCTGTTTTGTTTTTTGCCATTTGTTTTCATCAAAAAATTTATACACGTAACAATTTGATTTTTTTTTTTCACTTTCGCTGGGATCACTGAATGGGACTTTGTAGCGCGGATTATTCAAAACTTGTTTTTACCTGCTGCTATCTAGTATTAATCCGATTATTACATAGCGTTGCCAGCGTATTCAAGACATACCGTCGTTTTATCTTTTCAGTTTCTGTTTCCGTATCCGTAATAGTTTTTGTAAGTTATTGTTATTCTGAAGTGGTAGTCTCCCAGGTATGACCAATCTTTTATTCTAGCCTTTTGTTAGTTACTGAAAATTTGAAGCTCGTGAATTTCAGTTTTCGTTTTGGTAAGTTATATTGATTTTTTACATAAAACCTTGAGATGTGCGGTTGGGTGCCAATCTAGACAAAAGAAGATTCTAAATTTTACGGTCCTAAATTCGCGGTAAATTGTACGGCTTCAATTGACTTGTGTTTGGTGTATATGTACTTACGCCTAGACGTAAGTGGATCGTAAAAAGTCTTGCATTGAAATATATACTGACCATGTTGCCAAGTTATAAGCAATGAGTCTTTCATATTGGCGATGAAAGGAGCGTCTAAAATAGTCAAATATCTCCCAATGTGGCGCGTACAAGTGGTGATTTGGTAATCATGTTTTATATTGAAATGCAATACAAAAGAATATGCATTGGAGCAAAGATAATGTATTCTATTCATGGCAAGCTAATCTGATAATTGGTTGGGCCTATATGCAAGACTCCGGTTTATTTTAAATGTTTATTTTTGCAGAGCTTATTTTCAGTCATGGATCATACTGATAAATTTCGCGAGGGGGAGGGAGGGAGGGAGGGATATACTAAGTTGAGACTGAACAAGCGAGAGTGGGAGGGGGTGAGGAAGAAAGAGAGGAGAGGGAGAGACGGAAAGGCTAGAAAGAGAAAGCTCGAGAGGAGAGAGTAGGGACCGGGGAGGGAGTGGGGAGCCTGATCATGGGGGGGCAGGAGGAAGCAAAATAGGGAGATAGACATTGATACGAGGGAAGGGCGACACTCTGGCCCTGCACAAGTGCAATGGGGCGCGACAGGCTCATAAGCGGATCTTTTGTGATTGAAGGGCTTATTTTCAACGTTTTTACAGAAAAAAGTGGACCTTTTCATTCGGATTTGCATTTTGTCATAATAATGTGAATCAATTTATCACTGTCAAACACGAGAGGGCGCTAGACCATTAAAACAGCGGTCGTACACCGGTGTTCATTTATCTCCAGCCTTTATGGGCTTTATTGACACAGGCAGTTACCTCTATTGAAATAAGCTGATTGGTACTTCAGAGTTAACAATGAAGTCAGATTACAGTTAACTTACTGAATCCCTTGCGTTTTCGTATCTGAACAATAGAGTTACGGAAACTGAAAAGATAAAAAGACCCTATAGGTTATGTAAGGGATAAACTGTACATGGGTATAGGGTATAGAGGCCCTGCATGCTTTTATCGATTGGCTTCAAACAAAGGATTTGAACCGGTGTCCTTCACCGTAATCACGGCGCAGTCCATTCAATCAAATGTCGTCAGTGTGAGAGACGAACGATGTTTAAATCTGGAGGTCACATCATCACTTATCATGCTTATTGTAAATAGTTTGTCCAATGCATACACTGTGTGTATTATTCCCGGGTATTGTCAATGCAGTCAAGCAAACAGGTATTATATTTTGAAAAGGCCGCTATAGTATATTCACAGGGGTGTCTTGAATGGCCAATCATATGGGACATAATCAAATTGCAGTGACTGCTTCCTTTGTTACCACATGTCAGTCATCTTGTGATTATTGGACCATGTAAACCTGCAAAAAACGAGCCAAAGTGCAGGCCCTATGTAGATTAAAAATAAACGTGCATATTAATTATAATTAATGACGTCATATAAAATTATGATGGGTATATATATAGTTCAGTGGACAAACGGGGAGACGAAAATCCGGGACGAAAATATCATGTATTTCAAAAAAACTTGTTTAGGGGATCAAAATTAGACAAAAACTTGTTTAGGGGGTCAAAATTAGACAAAAACGTGTTTAGGGGGTCAAATTTTTTGGGAAAGCGCGCTAAAAACTTGCTTAGGGTGTCATTTTGCTCACAGAGGAAAACTTGTTTAGGGGTGTTCGAAAAAATTTGGTCACGCATGCGTACACTCTCATATTTGAGTGCCCCCCCCGGGTCCTCCACAACTTTTTCAGAATTGGGTCGGTCGGTCAGGATTGGTTTTTTTTTTTTAAATATTATTATTATTATTTTAAAGGTCATAGCCAAAACATGACTGTATGCCTTTAATTAGCCTAATAAATAGCCCAAATAGTTGAGATTTGGATTATTTCTCTAATGTATATCATTTCATGAATATTTTTAAAACAGTTTGGAAGTGTGTGGAAACTGTAAAAAAACTTTTCAGGATGTCCAATATCAAATGTTAAAAGAAAAAAAAAAACACTTTTTCTCGAATTTCCAAAATCAGGGTCGGTATTCATTTGTACAGTAAAACAAAAACAACAACTTTTTTTCAGATTTTCCAGATTAGGGTCGGTCAGTGGAGGACAAGAAAGCAATCTTTTTTGGGGCCTTAGTGTTGTCGGCAGTGTTTACTCAGAGGCTGTATGTCTCAATTTTGGCCCAATGAAAATTATATTTGGCTCACACAAATTTGCAATGCTGTATTATAATTAGTCAATTTGAGGAATTACTGAGACAAAATTGGGCCAATTTGGTGAGAAATTGCCTCATTTGGCGCATCCAATTTCCAGAGAGAGTAAAGACAACTTGTCGGAGGACGAGGATAGGTGAGGTGGAGGTTTGTTGTTACTATATCCTTCATTTGTATGTCCTTCTTCATCTTTAGGTTCTACACGTTTATCCTTTTTCTTTTTAAGACACACCAGCACTATGATAAAGATGACTATGATGATTAGGACCAGACTACCACAGACTGCTCCTACGATGATTGGCACATTATCTGTAATAAAGGAATTGAAGAACAAACGTTATTGTATTTGAAACCTAAAGACAGTAATGATATGATCAGGAAAAATTGGACTGTTGTTGTAAAAACCAGTTTCAAAAGTGACAAATCTGGATTAATTTCTCGCTCAGAGCGATTCCCATCGCCTTTGGACGAGCCAAACAGACCTGTGTTCATAATCTGCATGTTTCCAGGGAAAAGGCATTGTCAATTTTGTCACTTATGGATGAACAGGGTGACTCAGGGTGAACAGTACAAACAACACATTTAGGGTGGCTGCAGACTCCATATGTTACGTGTAATATTTTATGTATAATACTTTTAGTGACGTCAAAAAGTATTACACGTTAATACCAGTGTACAAGATCAATTAATAATGCTTACCCACCAGCCTAATATAATCACAAACAACATGAACAAGGGAAGAGGTTTACGCATCGTACACTGGAGCATGGAAACATTCAAACTATAGCGCACGGGATCAAAGTAATGATCACATGAAAGAAAAAAAAAAGAATATAATAAAATTATTTCCCCACCCGGGAAACACTCACTCTAAGACCCAGCGTCAATATTTATATTGGTCCTTTTCATATCAAAATGCCAAGAAGGTATAACCCTCTCCCCCAGTGGTGTCAAATGAAAAAGGGGACAAATACAATAAAAATAATTACCCCCTCATATTTTGGGTCCTTTTCATATCTCAAAATGCCAAGAAGGTATGACTCCAATGGAATCATGACCATGAATCTGTCCTCGGCTCAGAAGATGCAACCTTTTGGTCCCTTCTGACTTGGATATAGTGAAATATCAAAATGTTGCTCCCTATTTGCAGACAGAGGACCGGTGCGACCGAGATAGAGGATCAAGATTAAACACAATATGAAAAGATAATACAATACTTACTATTACCGCTAGATCCACCACCACCAGATTCATCATCTGCAAAAGGGAGGATATAATAATGTGAAATAATAATAATAATATTGTAAAATTATATACTTTCGCGCGCTTCGCGCGAGATGTACCTAATGTATAGGCCTAGCAACTTTCACTTCATACAGTATGAAACTGAAAGAACGCAGATTTTCCAGTATTATATTGGGCCGAAATAATGCTCATTGACCTAATTGTTTTTCTTTGCCATTCCACACCCCCTACATGTACTAACTATACCCCGACAAAAAGTCCAGCCAGGCTAATGCTCCGCTGTCTTCCTCAATCGCATTTGTGTGGGTTTTTTTTCATCTTTTTGTCTTATAACTCGGAAAAAGAATATCATTCACCAACATTTTTCTTTACAATTTTGGACGTATAATCAGTAGAAATATATCAGCAAATTAGAGGGGCCATCAAACACAAAATGTTCTTAAAACGTTTATTCAAAAGGTTTAAGGGATCTGGAATGAGCGTTTTGAGCGTTTCGGCAGTATTTTTTGTGGGACATGAGAGCACATCAGACATCGAATTGCATTCTGAATACGAAGAATGTCTTTCTGATATCAAATAATTTTCATTTTTTGAAATTCACGATATAATACAAATTGTATGACAAATTATTAAAATTTGATATTTTTCACATTTTTGATATATAACAGTCCTCGAAGTAAATTTTTTTAATCTAATGATATTTTCTTAAAGTGTATGTAGCTGGGAGGAAAAGCCGATTGATCAATTGAAAATTTTGACCTTTCATATTGAAGATATGGATTTTTTCCCCCAAAATCATCAGATTAATAAAGTTTACTTCGCTTTGAGTACTGTTAAATATCAAAAATATCAATTTTTAATCATTTGCCATAATATATGTATTACATTGCGAATTTCAAAAATCAAAATTATTTGATATCAGAAGGACATTCTTCGTATTCAGAATGCAATTCGATATGTCTGATATGCTCTAATGTCCCACAATAAATACTGTCCAAACGTTCATGCCCCATCCCTTAATAACATTTAAACTACGGATTATATTAAGATCATGAAGACATTTTCAAAACGTTATTGTAAAATATATTTGACAAACAAATTTTGCAAAATATTTTGTCAATAGTTAAATAACATTAATGTTTTATGAATGTTATTAAAACGTTTTTATACCCTTTATATAACCCTACATTTAAAGCTATTTGCTCGGTGTGTTGTAATATGTTCTATATTATTATAAACACTGAATTACATAATTCTGTTTATTACATTTCAGCAAAAGGACACCCAGTTTTCTTCTTTAAGTTGAAAAAAATGAGCCATGATTTTAAATTTATGAGACAGAATTACAACTTGACATTTAGTATGGAATATTTTTTCGTAAAGATTCCAAGACTGGTCTGGAAGGGGTTTGCATAAACCGCACGGGCTAAATATTAATTGGGGTGTGTCGGGAGATGGTGCAAAATAATTGTTTGATAGAAAATGAGCTTTAATGTAGCGAATGTGCCTAAATGGATTCAGGGAGGCTGAATTTGAGCTGAGGGGGGGGGGCACAATTTCGGACTTTATGCAAAATTGTTCTGTTATTACCAGGGTCTTAAAAGTGGTACGTACTTAGAAAGCTTGAATGCCACCCCCCGGGTCAAATGTTATAAACTTACGGTACAAAAACAACTACGCGGATTCATGGTTGTCATATGAACCATAGATTATCTAAGTACAGAACTCATACTGCTTCTTTATGTACAGTAAGTTTATCATTTGGCCCCAGGGGGCCATTCAAACTTTCCGAGTGCTTACCACTTTCAAGAGCCATATTTTTTAAAGCTCCTCCCACTTTCAAAACTGGTAGATTACAAGTGCATTTCAGTTTTGATGAACATTTATTGGTATTTAGGTTCAGTAAACATCACCCTAAACCTCAATAAATTTGATAATATCAAAATATATGTTGCTCAAATTCAGAAATTTTACCCCACAAAAAAAATCCAATTCAGTCTCCTTAAAACCGCCATTTTAGGCTAATTCACTATATTATGAGCACCATAATGTAAACTAATAGAAAGCACATTTTCTGTCAAAAAAATTATTTTACACCATCTCCCGACACACCCCAATTAATATATAGCCCGTGCGGTTTATGCAGACCCACCCCTTCCAGACCAGTCTTGGAATTTTGCGAAAAAATATTCCATACTAAATGTCAAGTCTGTAGTTACCAGTAGTCGCTGTATCTGTCACTATAGTTGTAGGGTCTGCGCCATCTGCCACAGTTGTTGTTGTAGGGGCTGCTGACGATGGATCATCTGCATCTGTCACCACTGTTGTTTCGTAGTCTTCGACTGTTGTACCTAAATACATAATTATGAAAGGAGGTGTATTGCCATCATATTGTAACATCAATATCTTCATCAAACGACGAAAAATAGAAAGTCTAAAAATAATTATTGTTGAAAAGTTGATTTGTCACCAATTTTGAAATATCTTATTCTGTCGGTCCGTGTCACGTCACTTCCGGTTGATGATGTTCGAGTGAAAACAAGTCCCTGATTCGATTTTTGTTGATGATTTCGACTGCAAATAGTCAGTGGAATCACACAACTGTTTCTAAGTCTTCAGAGTGGAAGAAACTTACTTGATTTACCGTTTATATACTGACAAACTTTAAATTAAATTCCATGGTCGAGTGTCGTTTTTTCCGAAATTAAATATCACTCCAACAACATCGCTATGTAGCCTCCTTCACAGTCGCTTTCTGTTGTTCATAACAAACCGTGAGCCACATGCAGTTTGGGCCCGAGACTAGAGATAGCCCGGATGTCCGACCGACAGAATAGTTTCATAAATTGATTAAAACACTTGGAAACATATTTGGATGACTTAATGAAAGTTTATTCAATTCAATTCAATTCAATTCAATTTATTTTCATCAAAAATACCAAGAATATTTAATTAACACCAAAATGATTAAAAAAAGCACAAGATAGAGGAGATGCAACAACAGGCAAATACCTGCAAAGTGTTGCACCGCCTTATAAAAAATTAAACACATACACTAACAACAAAACAAGACAAGTGCGGAGGCCTAACAAACAAGATAAATAATTATATCAGTGTTGTAAATTTACCGGCAAATTAAAACTGACGGTTAAGCAACCGGTAAATTAGCGTTAATTTACGATAATTAATGTTAAATATGAAAATACAAAATTGCAAACTTTACTTACTAAGAAACTATACTTTGATCAGCTCGTAATCGGCGGGAATTATTAGGCTTTTATCACTACGCCGAAAAGTAGACCCACGTTAAGAAGGATATTGTTGATCTGCCTGGTCTATATTTTGCGTGCTGAAGAAACTAGACTAAATACAGGGTGTCCCAGAAAAAATTACCGGGCGAATGAATTTGGACGTAAGTCGAGAAATAGACATCAGAATCCAAAAATCTAAACATCAGCGTGTATCCCATCTTATTCTGCATCTTATACACCAATTTGACTGGAATCGGTTGATTGATCGCGAAGAAATGAGCCATTACATAACGCATACGTCAAGTCACTTCATTCCAAGTTTGAAAGAAAGATCATTCAACACAATGCACACTAGGGGTTAACTGTCAATGAGATTTTGTTCTGTAAAATCCTTTTCCTTCTTTTTAAACAATCTGTTTCTTGCAAAACATTTAATTAGGTTTTGTTCAAATTTGAAAACCTGCACGATATTGAAAATGAAAGCTTGCATGTAAGATGATGCTCGGTATTTGTTATAAGGCCCGCCGATTATGAGCTGATCAAACTATAGGGGCCTCAAACATTGTAAGTAGAGAATAATCTTGTAGCAAAAGATTATCCTCTATAGATGTCATCTAATGTGAGTATTCACAAATGTCAAATTACTGTCTGTTCAATTAGCTTAGATTCTTGCATTTTTAAGAACTTTTGTACAAGAAAATATTATTTAAAACAATGACTTAGGTTACAGAAAACAATTCTTGTAAAGTCACTGTATCTGAGAATGTCAAGCGAATGCTGATATTCTTGGGAAGGAATGATGGTATTAAACAAAACTCAATTTACATTGTATCGATAAAGCAGTTGAAGTAAGAACGAAATCCATCATTTTAATGTCATTGTTTTGGAAAAAAATAATGCACGGAATAATGTTATTACGTAATCGTGCATACCTCACGGAGCTTCACCTAATTTCGTGCAACAAAAACCGGTGGACCATCATCTAAGAGTATCCAATAACCGGAACGGTATTACAATTCGCTGTCGTAGTGCACGTTACAATATGTGATGCGATCAAGCAAAATCAGTCGGAACTCGGCAATAATAAATTTTCAGTTTTCTCTAGGATAGTAAAAAGGATTTACAAAGCTAGATTTTGCAGAAAACCCCATTGAAATTGAACAACCAGTTCCAAAGATATGAGCAATTAAAGAGTTTCCAAAACAATAGAAAACAAAGGAAAAGTTTCCTTTGTTTGGCTATATCTCAAAATCAATATTTCCGAGTTCCGACTGATTTGGCTTGATCGCATCACATATGACTGTTGCTAGGCCAACTGGATCACGCTTTCTTTGTTACGAACCACTGATCGAAATGATCACAACACAAAGCCTATGGCATATCAAAATTCGGAACAGGTGTATGAGCCCAGGCTTGGAGCAGTGACCAATGGTTACTAACGTGCACTACGACAGCGAATTGAAATGGCAGGACAGATTGGTGGACAGATTCGATAGGGTCTATACCCGAAGTTTAGAATTAACAGTCCCACTCGATTTGTGAAAAGGTCACGAACCCTTTTGGTGGACCCAAGTAACTGCCTAAAATGAGGCAAAATTGAAAAGAAATGGGGTTTTAAATTGTACTTTGGAATTTGAAAAGTATTAATTACGTTGGGTCTAAGGCTGTACTAACACTTTTCTTTGATGACTTTGACCACAAGTTTTAATTTTTTCAAATATCTTAAAAACACAAGAATCTAAGCTAATTGAACAGACAGAGACAGTAGTGCAATTTTTTCAAAATCAATTGTGCCAAGCATTGAGGAACATATAATCTATAATTCTAATGTGAAAGTGTCACAAGAATGATATTTTGTTTAGTTGTTGAAATCAGTAGTGCAATTTTTGATCGTACAAAATTAAGATATACAGTATATATACTGTTGTTGTTGTTTTTATTATTTATATTTGTTTTATAAGATTGTATGTGTGTAGACGTAAATGGCAGGTAAAGAAAAATGTATCGTTTGTAAAAAGAACATGCAAAAGAAACATCAAATTTTCTCATGTAAAATATGTAAAAACTATGTGCATAAGAAATATGAACCTCAGTCGAAAGGAAATTTCGTAACTTAAAATAGATGAATATGTATGTAATAAATGTTCCAAAATCAATGATTAGAATATAGATAATGATGAGGATTCTGATGGCGATAATGACCTTATGAATGAATCTGGAGAAACAATCCACGTATTGGATATTAATATAGACAAATATGATAAAATGATGTTTAATCCAATTAGATTTCAAAATAATGACAAAAATGACGAATTTATTGAAATGAACAAAATACCAGAATGCAATTATTTAACACCGGAAGAATTCAGCCAAAAATATATTGATACCAATAGTGAACTCTCCATACTGAATGTTAACATTAGATGTTTCAAGAAAATTTTTGAATAATTTAAAGAAAACATTAAGACCTTAAATCACGAATTTAACATCATTGGCCTATCTGAAACTCACTTAAAAGAATCGCCATCCGAATACTTCAACTTAAATGGTTATAATATGGAATATACAAACAGAACAGAAAGAGAAAAGGGGTGTTTGTTTATATATTTCCACTTCAATCAAATATAAACTGAGATCTGATCTTTGTATTTCAAACTCTAATTTTGAATCTTGTTTTGTAGAAATAGAAAGAAAAATACACGAAATATGTTAGTAGGTGCCATTTATCGTGCACATACGAAAATTGAGCATTTCATCAAAGATATTGGTCCTATTTTTGATCAAATAACTAAAGAAAATAAGGAATGCTATCTAATGGGGGATTTTAATATAGACTTATTAAAGGATGACTGTCACAAACAAACTCATGAGTATCTTAATCTTGTTTATTCATATTCGTTCATGCCAACAATTTACAAACCAACTAGAATAACTGAACATAGTGCAACCATTATTGATAATATACTTACAAATAATCACAACGATGTAAACTCAGAAATAATAGTTACTGATATCAGTGATCATCTATTAACTATAGTACTCAAAAATCGGGCAGTAAGAAAAACATCGCCTGATGAAAGAAATTACTTCTATAAGGCTGAGTTCACATCAGTTCGGGGGCACTGCTAATTCAAAGACGTCTCTGATATCAAAGACTCTTCAGTGCCGAGTCACCTGACAGTATCATAATTCAAAGACGTCTCATAACATGATGCAGTCATGTCTACAGTAGAATTCATCTCGACCTTTGCAGGACTTAACCCCATTAAAAGCTATTAAACCAAGATAACACTCATTGAAACAGCTCAACTGATTAAATCGGATCTTCTCTGGCTGTGCACATGTGACTGTTTTCATGTGCGATATCGCAATAAAGTTTGCGTATTATAGCTTCAGTTGGGTAACCGATTATAAAGGAAACGAAAGGAAACAATGGTATGTGTACTTTTGTTCACGAAATGAGACAAAGACCTGCTTTTTGTTAACCAGCATTCTTCAAAATGAGCAACATAATGATTGTTGACTTAACACGGTTTGGAAATAATTTCTTCATATTTTTGGTGTTATCTGTCGTTTACATATCCTTCCTAAAACACAAAAGTGCGACCCTCTCCAAACATCTAAATTATCTAAAAATTTAGGACATGTTACAAAACTTTATTTTCTAGAACCTATTTAGAATAATTTAAATGTAGCTTTTACCGTTTTTTGTGGCATCCTTCAGAAGTGAGCGGTCCGATACCAATATTTTCGGTCAAATCTCCATTCAATTAACACGGGGAGTTGGCTAGCTATGCCTTGCCCTCACTCATATTTTACAAAAGTGCGACCATTTCTGTGAACATCTAACCTAGCTGTAATTTTAGGTCATGTTAGAGAAATATATTTGCTAGAAGTTTTGGAGAATAAATAAAATATTGGCTGGTTATTTTTCACACAGTGATGTTAACTAGGCAAGTGTCCATTCTCCCAACATACATCATTTGTAGAGGTCACGCGACAATGGTGAGAGCACTGTGTATTGTGTATATAGGAAAACGGACAGTAACTGCAGTATGAATCACATACTCCCTATAGTCTCAAAACCCAGCCGCAAACGATATTGTGAACGTGAACTGGCGCAACGGGAATAATTTTGCGAGTAGGCCTAATCAGCATGATCATGGTTGTAGCTAGCCTAAGTGCCTGCTAGCTCCTGCTAATTTTACTATCCAATTTATGAATTAAATCGCGGGCTCGGGATACACTCTTTCTAGTGAACGTGAGAAATCGGAGAATGCTAAAAAAATGTTGCTCTTTTTCATAATTGAGCTTAAATGCTGCAGAATAACTTTGCTCCTTCGACGACATTTTGCAGACTTTCAATTCTCCGGACACATCAAAACTGTTTATTGGTTATTTTCGGAGCATATATTTTGTTACAGATTTCCAACTCAGCCGCGAATTTTAGTTTTAGGCTTAGGGGAAACTGGGGTAATTGTGGCCCCTTTTGCATTTTTACCATGTAATTCTTTAAGTATGAACTGGAGAAGTAAAATTTCTGTATGAGTGGATAGAGGCAAGCGGGGTAATTGTGGCCCCTGAACAAAATAAAGAATTTAAAGAGTATTGTGAATCCAGTTCTTCCTGATAACTATTAATAACATGTTTTATAGTCATTGCGATAATTCTAGGCCATTTGGACTGGTTTATTTACCAGAAAAAGGCATTTTAAGGCATTTTGTAAAATACTTGTTATTATGCTAATTTTTGCATGCCGAAACTGCGGCCGGATCTGACTGTTCATTATACTTCCTTGTTTTGACTTGAAAACATACTAAATATGTCTTTTTGTTTCAATAATGACCCCAAATGGCTAATTTGATTAACATATAACAGATTAATGACCAAAATAGCTTTTTAGGGGGTCAGATGCAAGTAATTTGCTTAAGACATGAACAGGGGCCACATTTATCCCAAGCTGGGTATTACATAATATGCAAATTTAGCTCATTAAATAAACAATTTTTTTATAAAATTGTTATATCAATGGGAACTGTTATGATTACCTTTCATGTCAAACACATACAAAATAGTCAGTGATACAACCAATAAGTACCACCCTATGAATAAAAAGTGGACTTGCCACTTTTTTAGAGCCATTGCGATGTCGCTCCGCTAATTAGACCCCCCTCATAAAAATTTTAATGCTATTTGAATATTTTTTCACCAAACAGTAACATAAAGACCACTCTTTCATACAATACAAAGTTTTAACTTAAAAGTCACCTAGACCAATGCTTAGTATAAAGACACCCTGATAAAGACAAAGGGGCCACAATTACCCCGGGGCCACAATTACCCCAGTCTCCGCCTATATTTAACACTCGTGCTCAATAATTCCTTCAATTCAGCCTAAGTTTAGGCTTTTCTGTTTTGCTTGAGGGGATGTGCTATAATAGGCCTATAGTCATTATATCTATGAAAGATAGGCCTATAATTCCTAACAAATTTCCTGCGGACCTGACTTCTGCATGGGTATGAACCTGCTCAATTAGGCCTATATGGATAAATGCAAGTTAGCCTTTTCTTTTTTGACGGAGAAGGGTGCCTGAGGGGGATGTGCTCCCTCAGAAGTTGGAGAATTATTTTCAAAAAGTTATGAAAGGCACAATAAAGTCATTTGGTGTAAAAGTTTACACTTATTATTCGTTTTATTTTGGGCATAACAGATTTCAACGGACCCGACTTGTGAGGGGAATATTATCCTCAAACTAAAAGCCAATTGGTGCATCATTTTGCATTAGGCCCCTATTATTAACTTATTTTTCCGACCATCATGATTAAGCATAGCCTATAGGCCATATAACCATGTCATGATAATGCATAATATGTATTTTAGAATGGATTTCCAGTGGATGCGACTTCCCGTCACAAATTTCAAGCATGAACATAATTATGATGCGCAATGACTCAGAACGTAGGCCTACTCTTCCTCGTTTCGTCTTGTTTTCTTCCTTGTTTTCTTTCCACTTTTCCCCCTTTCGTTTGACTAAAAATCCCCGGATATTGAAATGAGCCTGGGTGGCTGTGGCAAAACAAAATTTTCAACCCAGTTTTGCTAATATTTTGTCCTGATTTTTGTAACATTTTCGTTCCGGTATTATTGGCAGTTATTTTATATATGTTTTCAGTTGTCGGGTTATTTCTTTCAATTTTTGGGAAATCAGACCGAAAAAGTAGACCTTTTCTTTTCCTCCTTTTCCGCCCTTCAATTTTTGTAGGGGCACTATACTGCCCACTGGCTATGCCCAGGCCCGTACGCAGAGTGGGGCCGTGCGGTGGGGCAAAAGTCCTCAAAAAAATCCTAATTTACGACCGTAGTGAGAAAAAAAATATGTTTTTTATGCTTTTTTAGTCAAAAAAAGGTCCAAAGTTTGTGAAGAAGGTCCACTTTTACAAAATCGCCCCTGGAAAAAAAAAAAACACTAAGTTTTTCAAAATCAGCACCCCGCAAAAAACAGGCCTGGCTATGCCACTGCTCTATCACTCCCTTCCTCTCCCTCCCTCTCCTTCTCTCTCTGTCTCCCTCATTTTTTTGTTAAGACCCGGGCTGCACCCGGGGGGCACTTCAATATGAAATGGATATAGGTGTAGGGCTGGCACTTTCGCACTAAGGGCATTCGGTGAGAGCAAAATGTAAAAAATATGGGGTCATTGGGTGAGAGCATGATTTTTGGCATTCGGTGAGAGCAAAATGTGAAAAATATGGGGTCATTGGGTGAGAACATGACCTTTTTTTTAAATGGAATCTTTGGGTGAGAGCCGAAAAAGCGCCACAGAAACCTCGAAAATTGAGTATTTAGTTCTAAATGGCTTCAAATTTCCTTGTTTTTTCAAAATAAGTAACAAAATTCATGATAAATGAAAGTTGCTGTTCAAATTGGACTTGCAAGGGTCTTTGGGTGACAGATCAAATGGAAAAATAGGGGGTCTTTGGGTGACAGAGCATGGACAGAGCATGTGTTCGTAAAAAATATGGGGTCTTTGGGTGACAGCGATGCTGAAAAAGGGGTCTTAACAGCCCTACATACGCGTCACCTCCAATGTTGGAGTGCCCCCCCCCCCCGGGGGGGCTGCAGGCCCCAAAGCCCCACTCCCTGGGCAGTGGGCACGCGCCTGGTTTACCGTAATTTGTTGATCTATTTTGAGCCACCTAATCATAACATAACCCTACCCCTATCAATAAAATACAAGTGTCCATATTTCTCCGAATTCATCCCATGCACGTGTGCAAGAGTCAGGCCACGAGGTTAGGCCTGAACGTTTCCGTATAGGGCCTACCATTTTTCAAGTCATTTTTGAATATATTTTTGAAAAGTTGCCGCCACAATGCGTGCCAAAAATCGCTCCCCTCCCCTCGTTGACTGGCCAAAAATTCATTGTTCCCTCCTTTTTTGCCTTGCCAAAATATTCACTCCCCCCATGACTTGGGATTTTTTGTTACTTCAAAACGTTGGATATGGCTCGATTTTGCCAATCTAAGTGTTTTCTGGGACCATTTGTCAGAATTTGCACAGATAGATATGATGTTTGCACAGGCAGATATTTGCTAAACATAGGAAAGCATATTCCGATACAGTCACCTTCTTTCCGATATGCTGCATCTAGCCCCAAACTGTAAAAAAGCACGACGTATGTGATATCACAGACCCCCGTATGTGAAATCACTGACCCGTCTTTGATATCAGAGACGTCTTTGAATTAGCAGTGCCCCCGAACTGACATAGAAGTATACGGTATACGGTATTCGCTATACGAAATACGCTCATTCGATCAGGCTGAGTTCATATAGGAGTATACTATGTGAACTCAGCCTGATCGAATGAGCGTATTTCGTATAGCGAATAGCGAGTATGTCAGTTACCCATTTTCTTCGTCTTATCAAATGCTTGTAACTTTACTTCTTGAGGTCACATTGCATTCAATGAGGTGTCATAATGTGCAGAATTAGATAGTGCATCTATTAAAAAAAATTAATTTACCCACATATGGTTAGGTTTTTAAAATTAGGACGGTATACGCTGCACTAAAATTGAACACGCACGATTCCCACTATACTATACTATACGCAGGTATACGGCCTTTTCGAATAGCTCTTATGTGACCCGGTAGGGCCTACTATGAAATTACCTTGCTCGATTTAAGCTATACGCGTGCACCTACAAAACGTGCATCGTATACCCGAATAGTATACTTCTATGCGATCGTAGCCTTATGTGACCCGGTACTATGAAATTACCTTGCTCGATTTAAGCTATACGCGTGCAGGCTGTAAAACGTGCACCGTATACCCGAATAGTATACTTCTATGTGAACGCAGCCTAAGAGGAATCATAATACTTGTAATATAAATAATTTGAAGCAAAAACTTTCCAATGTGAATTGGCATGCTGAACCAGGTGGTGTATGACGTGCAGTCCCTAAATTCAGTAAATTTTCATCGTCAACCGTGTAATTGAATGGGATTATTTTGAAATTTTAAAACGCTTGAAATATCACAAACAAATAGGCCTATGTTGATAAATAATATAAATACAAGTTAAAACCGTTGGGGTTCGATAATGAACCCCACAAAACTAACCGAGTATATGGAAAATGCCATACGGCCGGACGGTTTCACGAGTTGCCGGCTCGATCATGTCATCCGCCGCCTGTGCTGAACTGGATAATGAAGATGTAAATGATAGTTACAATAAGTTTATACATATTTTCAATAATGTATATGATGAATGTGTGCCTTTGACAAAATGCAAGAGTAATAATAAAAAGGAACCAAAATTTCCTTGGATAAGTAGAGGTCTTCTCAAAAGTATAAAAACTAAGAATAAGATGTATAAGAGGTATATACAAAAGCCATGTGATGAAACGCTTGAGTCATTCAAAACATATAGAAATAAGTTAAACACGTTAATACGAAAATCAAAAAGATAGTATTATAAAAAGAAATTTGAATCTGTTAAACACAATCTACAAAAAACTTGGAAAACAATAAATAGTATTATTGGACGTAACAACAAAAGAAATATGCAAGCTAAATTCAAAAATGATGAAGGCGAAACGGTGTCAGATCCCCAGAAAATTTCAAATGAATTTAATGAATATTTTGTTAACATCGGACCTAAATTAGCTTCCAAGATTACAACAAATGGCAAGAAGTACTATGATTATTTAAAGAGCCCATTAAGCAGTAGCATGTACATGAAACCAATTGTTAATGAAGACGTTATAAAAATAATACATAAATTTAATCAAAGCAGGAGTGCTGGTCACGATACTATTAGTAATTACCTGGTAAAAAGGATTGCAAAGGAAATATCGATTCCGTTAACTATCATATTCAACCTGTCTATTACTGCTGGTGTAGTACCAAATGAGTTAAAGATCGCAAAGGTAATTCCCATTTATAAGAAAGAAAATCCAGAAGTTTTCTCCAACTATCGTCCAGTTTCTGTCCTGCCATGCTTTTCAAAAATACTTGAAAGGCTTGTATTCAACAGATGCATACATTACATTGATAAATATGAAATTCTAAATGATAAGCAATTTGGCTTTAGATCTAAACATTCTACCTATATGGCTATCTTGGAATTTATTGACAAAATTAGTAATGCTGTCGAAAACAATGAGACAACTGTTGGGATTTTCTTAGATTTGTCAAAAGCCTTTGACACTATCGACCATAGTATTTTATTACATAAACTGGAACATTATGGTTTTAGAGGAAACGTTTTAAAATGGTTTAAAGATTACTTACATAATAGAAAACAGTATGTGTATTACAATTCTTGTAAATCTGAATATGAAGATATAATATGTGGAGTACCTCAAGGCTCCATCCTAGGGACATTATTGTTCATTTTGTATGTTAATGATATCATAAATACTTCCACCATTCTAAAATTTGTCTTGTTTGCCGATGATACTACTATAACTTATTCACATAAGGACATTGTGTCCAAATACGATCTTATCAACAATGAATTAAAAGAAGTTAATAATTGGTTTAAGGCTAATAAGCTATCAGTGAATGCAAGCAAGACTAATTATATGGTGCTTGGTACAAATCACAAAACATCACGCGTATTGTACAATGTTACTAATAATATTATATTAGATAATGTAATCCTGGAAAGGTTGAATAAGACCAAATTTCTTGGAGTGACAATTGATGAGAATCTAACTTGGAAATTTCATATTACCAACATCTCAAAGAATATATCTAGAGGTGTTGGTGTAATAAACCAACTGAAACATTTTGTTCCCGAGCGAATAATGTATTCACTATATTGTACTTTAATACTTCCTTACATAAACTACGGTATCTTAGCATGGGGAAATACTTGTCAAAAATATTTGGAAAAAGATTTTCAAACTTCAAAAAAAAGCCCTTAGAATGATATCGAATAGTCACTTTTTAAGTCACTCAGCCCCTATTTTCAAGAATTACAATTTGCTTAATGTTTATGATAGTTATGATCTTGAACTAAGCACTTTCATGTACAAGTATAATACCAATCTGTTACCAAAGGCCTTCAATAGTTATTACGTTGAGCAGATGGATTAACCTCAGGTATCACACAAGAAACGCTGAAGATTACAAGATCTGTCTTACAAAAACAGAGTTTGCTAACAAAACAATAAGAACCGCCGGGCCAAGAAAATGGCATTCGATTGACAGATGCGCCAAAACGGCTACATCAGTAAAACTCTTTAGATCCCAAATTAAAACAAACCTTATGGAAATGTACAATTAATACCTCTTAGTTTTGATTTACTTATTTTTATTTTTCTCCCTTTTAAAACAAAAAATCGATTAAAATGAACTGTTCTCTTAGCATTTATACTATATTCACAAAATGTCAGCTTTCTTTTGCGATATACGTGAGCATATGTTATGAAATCCTAATTTGTCTTACACTTATATTCTGCATGTTCTTTATTCATCATTTTTTTCCTGCTTAGTTCGTTCTACATGAATGTATGAAAGAGGGTGTGGGGGGGGGTGTTTGTATGTATGTAATTGTATTTTATTAGACAAATTAAGAAACTTAGGCTAAGGTTAAGGGGTGCTTGTTCAGGCCTTTTTGGCCTTCTGAGCATCTCCTCATTCAAATGTGTTGTTTTGCTGTTATTGTATTGTTGTATTTTGAATGAAATAAAGACTGATTGATTGATTGATTGATTGATTGATCAATTATTCATGTCATGCCAGGATGTCATGCCTTGTATAACAAGGGTCATTATACTAATTTAGTAGGTGTATGACTTACTCTGATGACGGCAATGATTTATTAGAATATTGTTAAAGCTTTTATTAATGCTGTCCTCCACACCCTTATTAAGATTAGGTTTAATTGAATATTGCTACAATTGCATTATTGTTTGATTCCAAGACATGAGTGATTTCCCTGAAACATCAAGACAATGCATTGGGCCAATCAGAGTTAGTTCATCTCCTACTCACACACATATTCTAATTGTATATTAATTATGTTGTATCAACCAGTAGTTAGTTAAGATTGGAGATCGGCAGTAAAGAGTTATGATTGGAGATCTGTCGAGTTAACATCGTATTATGATTACATAGATATTAAATATTACTTCTACAACTTTACATCTGATTGACTGATTCCCCGTTTGATTCATTTATATCCCGGTCATACTTGTAGCAATTTGTAGAACTTTGTTAGATTATTGATCATTGCTTTAAAAAAGATTTCAATCACACAAATAATGTCAGATTATGTTTAGTTGTTGAAATCAATTATTCATGTCATGCCTTGTAACAATTTGTAGAACTTTATTAGATTATTGATCATTGCTTTCACTGACGTGTATATACATAAATATTTATATTTAGGATTTGATCCTATTGATTGTATAGAATTTTTGTTGTGTTAAGAATTTAAAATCAATGTATTTGTAAATTTCCCAAATGCGTACACAGTTGAGCATGTTAATATAATTTTCAATTGATATAAAGAATACTAATGTATAAGACTGGTAATAAATGACCGTTTGCGGGTTGGCTGATGCCCTGTAGTGAAATTTTAATCAACTTAAAGCCATATTATAACATTTGCTGAGGAGAACGCCCTCAAAAAATTTTTAATTCGGGTTTTTACACGATTGTAATGTACTTTAGTCAATAAATATACTCTGCAAAAATCAAGACTTAATCCGAGATTTTGAAAAAAACGATGGAACCGGCGTTTTATTATTACGATGGAAATATTAGTCGAACACGTATGCACAGTACGTACACGGCGTGCGGGATACACATACACACACACCCCGAGGATCGTACTGTATTACAACCGCGGGAGTAACATGCATGGGCGCTAGTAGTAAATTCCAATTTTCTATGCTTTGCCTCACTTGTTCGGCTCTAAATTAAAAGGGGCCATATCTGACAGTAAAAGCTAACATTTTATGGAAAATAAATACTAATCTATTTTTACAGAAATGTTATAATATGGCTTTAACTAATTGATGTTAAGATAGATCAACCCGTTTTTTTGGCCTTCGATACGACGTTCTTAAAATAATGGGACCAAGTTTAAAAAATGGTGAAAAGACAGAAGACACGAGGAAAGCATTTTTTAACTTTGGTGCCTCTTTTATGTTTTGAAACCTTTTTTGGTAGACAAAATAAATAAATAAAATAAATAAATAAGAAAATAAATAAATAAATAAATAAATAAATAAATAAATAAATAAATAAATAAATAAATAAATAAATAAATAAATAAATAAATAAATAAATAAACATACAAAGTAAATAAGGCTGACTTGCAGGTAGGCAAAGTGCTCGATTCGTAAAAATAAGTATAAACATGGAACTTATACTATTTCCATGGTATAAACGGTGATAATGCAAACGTTAAATAATCAATGTATTTGTAAATAATTTAACATTTGCATTATCACCGTTTATAAATAAATAAATAAGTAAATAAATAAAAAATAGTAAAATGGCGCATTTAGTGACGACCGACAGCCATCAGAGCCTAGTGAAAATCAAAACAGGGAACGTTGATGATCATGCCATTTTAACAATTGCTTAGAAACAAAAATGGTATTACACCGTGCCCTCTCCCTCTGTGAAGCCTTGTTCCCCATCTTGCTTACATCTGGATGCTGGCCGCCCTGATATTAACCATTTTAGGGCTTTTTTTGTACCTTTTAGCCAGTTTTTGACCATTTTTTGTCAAGTTTTCCCCTTGAAAGTTGCCTTTTCTCCCTAAAAAGGTGGTCATGTATAGCTACTACGCCACTACTGGTATTACATCCAAATTAACAAAATCTTGGGTATTGTAGTGTACCCGGACTTTTATTAAATTAGGCTATAATTCTGTTCAGTAGGCCTGTGATCTAAATATCCATTTGATCGTGTATTGATACCACATCTCAAGAGCTTCGGTATGGGTTGTACACTGCTCCCCATGATGATCTTTATCTTGCATGCTATAGAATGAACTGGGCAGATTAGGCCACATAACGTTTTTTTGGTTTGTTTGTTCAGAATCAGATGTGGTTTAAATTCAGCTTGATCGTCGATTTATATTCAACGAAATCTTCATTAAATGAAATAAATAAAAACGTAAAGACAAGGTTTAGTGATTCGGTGTATGAACATGACATTTAAAATAAAAAATAATAATTATAACGAGGGAAAATGTAGACTGGTATCAACGATAGCACTTGCAAAGAAACGAGCAAACAATTCTTACCTTCATCGACAGAATATGAATAAAAATCACTACCACATCGCACCTCCGATGAAATAAAAAACAGGCACAATATTAAACTTAAAACGAACAGTCTTAATGAACTGGACAAACAGCCCATATTTGGCTCTCCAAAATTGCTGTTCAAGATGTATAATAATATCCTGCAACCCACATTGGTTATACCTGCATATCGAAGCAAACTTTTCGAAGAATTCGATCGAAAGTGAAGAAAATATGACGGTCGTAAAGGTCGATGGGTATTTTTTGTAGCTATGGTATTCTAGAATTCATTGAGTGACGTACTGACATCATGGACATTGGCAATGTACTCGCTTCCATTCAAGTCGATCGAAGTAACATCCGTTTTCAATATTTAAAAAAATCATTTAAAAGGTAATGCGCTGCTGGGTAGGGCTCTTGTCTTCCATAGAAGATCGAAGACAACCAAACACCTTTGTCTAGTCTTGGGCTTTTGGCACTTATAGGGGGCATTGGGTGAGAATGTGACCTTTTTAAAATGGGGTCAGAGAACCGAAAGAAGCCGCGAACATGACTTCGAATGGCTTAGTTATAAGCAGTGATAAATTAGAGTTATTGTTCAAATTAAAAAATAAGCGCCTTCGCTAGGGTGACAGTCGATTGGGAAAATAAGGAGTCTTTGGGTGACAGAGCACGTGTTCGAAAAATAATAATTCGTCACCCTCATAACGAAAGTGCCTAAGTCATTATTACATGTTTCTCATTTGCAATTTTGGTTTTCTGAGTAATAAACACATAATTAATCAAATTTCCAGCCGCATTCTTCATTAACTTGTGGAATACATCAAAAGAGATGTAAATACAATAAATACAATATCGATCAAATACTGCTCGTACAGTGAAATTGATCTAAAATATTGTTTATATTTTTAATCAAAGTATTTCTCATCAAGTTGATCACAATTTACTAATATATCATAAAGAAGCGGTCCGATTTTATCCATATGTGTAAAAACCATTAAATTTGTACTACTTGATTCAGAGTGGTTTTTTTTTCAGATAATAACAGCAGTGTACATTGCAAGTGTTGAAAGTCCATTCTCTCAAAGCTGGCAATATTCATTTCATGACATCACTGTAGTTTCTAGGTCAAATCTGTCTCGTTCGTAACTCACCGCTTACAGTTGGTTTTTGCGGAATATCAATTTTAAACGACTTATTTTCTCAAAAAAGGAGTCATTTTTATTGTCCTCATAATCTAACTTGCCAATGATATGATGTTGTCCGAGTAATATTTATTATAATGCCCTTTAACGATCGAAATCGGTATTGAAATTAGCCAACTTTTTAGTTACACCTTTTCACTTTATAATTAATTTTCTTAGTCAAATGAAAAGCAATAATTTTCATTTCTTCGGTAAATGTCAGAAGAAAACTATGATGCTTGGTACTGTATAGTTTTTCAAACCCTGGTGTTAAACTTAGGTGTGAAATTTTGGCTTCTAGTCTAAGGTTTTCGATTTTCACAGGCTTCAACTTGGCCCGTGAGCTTTTTGGGGGACAACGTTTTTGCTTTTAAAAGTAACATAATTCGCTAACAAAATATGTTTCCCAACTTTCTAAAGCACATCATATGAAGCTATTATGTCATAGTTTTGTCATAATTTCGGTTTTGATTGCACCATTTTTCAATTCCGACTACCAATTTTGTCAAAATCAAATGTACCCATGGATGGATGATTTTGCAAGCCACGAGAGAAATCTCGATTATTTCTGCTGGTTATATCAGAAATGATGTACTGGTTGGATATTTTGGCATTCGCAAGTGAAAAAAGGTGAAATCAAAACGGATATTCTCATTCATTCATTCATATTTATTTGGGAAAAAGCGACACAAAATTGTACAATCAAACGTACATAAATTAACACACTGAAAAGCTGCACACCAAACAGAACAAGACTCCAAAATGCCGAATTGCCAGGATGACCCATAAAGTCTAGCTTAAGTGTAGACTTAATTCCACTGACCAAACTATAATATATAGACCCACGCGATGTGCCTTAATACAGAGGTGGGAAATATAATTCTTTAGCGAACTATATCAGTTTATGGCTGATGTCCGTATTAAATAAATGTTTAGAGAATGGTATCGGTTCTCATACTAAGGCACACATACAATGGCGGTTTGTCGGCACGCTTGTAGCTCAACCGCGATAAAGCACTGATGTCACAACCAAACTTGAGGTGAACCAAAGAATAATTTGCTCTATATGCGACGTTCAGTTACGATGTTATTGGCAGAAACATGTCAAAGGTCAACATCCCTTTGGCTGGGGCCAATCTACTAAGAGAGTCCAATTTCAATTGGACAATGTTAACCGCATTTCGATTTGGATTTGGAAGATACCTTCTCTTAAATAACAGTATTGCGAACCACCAGCATCCATAGTTCGATGTAGAGAGTCTTTCCTATTCAGAGGAAATATTGCAATTACACACCTTATTGCCTTTTAACAATAACCAATGACACTAGCATGTAATGTGACCATCCATCTCAAACCGCTCGTAAAGTCGGCAAATTGTCAAGCACCAATCTTTAATCCTATTGTTGAAGAGGATAATAAGCTTATACTTATGTATAGCATTAGTAAAAAGCTTAAAGGTGGGCTTACACGATGAAATTTCCATTGCAAGGCTCATTACTTAGTGGGTGAGATTATGTGCTCACTGACCATGAAGCTGTGCAATTGATCAAAATAGACGAAGCAATGTTCGGCCTTGCAATTCCTTGAGCGTGGCCATAGGTTTGGGATATACTCAAAACATAAGTAGTGGTTAATGATTTTCGTATTAATATCAAAATGGCTCATGTGTTGTCCTGAAAGCAAAAGATTGCCATCCTCTCCTGTATATCTATAGAATTTTCCATAAATAAAAGGCAAAGGAAAACAAACTAAGATCAAAAGGGCTAAACACCACCACTAGCTCGAGATACTCTAGCTAAAAATACAGGTTTACATTTACTATCTTACATTATCTTGCTGTATTTCAGCTAGAGCTCCAAACGACAAGCTTCCGGGTTTTTTTGGAGAACAATACTGTTACGTAAGATGAAGGAGAAACCCGCCTCGGAGCCCGCCCTACTCATTATTTCATTGTACTTATTGCAATTTGCCTCCACATATTACGTAATCAACACAAAGCTTTTGTGAGGATTAGTGAGTGGATAAGAAATTGACAGTTGAGGATTCGAAGGACACGCCGATTGTTAGTTGTCAATCATGAATTGCCGCAACGTATTAATATTTTACTGCATGGCATTCCGCAAACACCAAGACAAATTATGCCGTATTTTTCCAAAGATCATCTCATATGAAATAAGCTGAATGCGATCTGTACTTTTGTAACATTCCGATCGCTTTTGATCACCTATTATCGGCGAATTTGCTTGAAAACACGTGAGTTCATGTTGTGTAAACATAATTAGCATAGACACAAATGAAATTACGATGCAATACAATGCAATTTGAATGCGCAGCAGATCTATAGAAATAACGTTGCCCGGTTTTATGCAGAATTAGACCCTGTCTGACCACCACCAACAACAACATAGGCATACAGGTGTATTATAATGTAGCATGTGCACACATTTATCATGTTGTGGATGGTGAATCAAGCTGGTCCCTACACATTCCCAAATGAACTTGACCAGCCGGTGCTCACTCAGCTGATTGGCTGAAGGAGGTTAGATTGCATGCAACAACCTTGAAAGTAGAGCATGTCTCTACCTTTTTGCCTGTTGCTCGGGGGATTAATTTGCCTGATGCTTGGGGGATTAATTCCTTGCAAATCCAAAATACACGGAGCAATCTTTTTCCAAGGTCTGTGCAACAGGCAATTGCATGGAAAATTGCATCGTGTAAGCCGGCCTTTAGTCTTTGTTTACTTTGGCTAAATCCTTAACAATGAGAGGACATTCCTGAGTCTCGTTCAGTTGGGGATGATGTGAAGTGACCGCCAATTATGACCAGTTGATATTTAATACCAGCAATGTGGGGAAAAAAAATAATGTAGTGCCAAAATAATGTACCCTTTTACGGAAGGAGCAAAGTTTAACAAGTTATAACTCCGCTTCTGCAGTACGAATATCAGCGGCGAATGTCAGGTTATTATTTCCCAGTCTTTAAAAAAAATTGCAGGCAGAGGTGGGAATCGATCTCGGTACCTCCCGGTTAAAAAGCACTGTGCAAGACCACTAAGCCAACTAAATATCTGTTGTGAGATGCTTGACTTTAATCTTTGATATTGCTTAATGGAACAAATCGCGGAATTAAATCAGTAATAAAAGAAGTAGATTCTTATTTAGTGGTCAAAGGGAAATACTTGTCCCTGCTCTAAAGAAAATATAGGTTAGAATATTATCAAATAGATTTAAATTAAAAATTGAGATTTTAAATTAATTTCTTTCACGAGGCGGCATTATCACAGACAAACACTGTATAAGCTAAAAACTCGACCCTCATCACTAGATGCTGTCATATAGCTCCGTGGTAGAGCATCAGACTGCTAATGTCAATATCGTTGGTTCAAGTCCTCCTGCCAGCAATGGTTATATTTATGACTTTAATGCTACGCTACAATTTGTTCAATTTTTTCGTTTATTTATTTATTTATTTTTATTTATTTATTTATTTATTTATTTATTTATTTATTTATTTATTTATTTATTTATTTATTTATTTATTTATTTATTTATTTATGTATTTATTTATTTATTTATTTATCTATTTATTTATTTATTTATTTATTTATTTATTTTTGTTTATTTATGTAAATAATTTGATATATTTGAAAGAGGTATTTGAGCAATTGAAATTTTGATTTTATAATCCTATGGGGGCATTTTGAACCCCACCCTCCCAAATTGCCAAACGCACAACACCTATGAGTTTGCATCATACATAATGATCAGTACGTCCATGTCATCAACAAAAAAAAAATTCTATGTATACCTGATGCCGGCAACTAGACTACTATAAAAAAAATAGTATCACATCTTTCCTGCTCAATCAAAATAATACTTGCAAATATATCATAGTTTACTAATCTAATCCTGTAATATAGACCTGTAATATCACCTGTAATATAGGTGATCATTGTTTACATGGTTTGTTATGGTTGGGATTAGATTAGTGTCCGATCTCTGTAATGTAATGTAAATGAAGCATATTGATATGCAGGAAGAATCGATCAGGGCACTAGCGTTATTGTCCTATGAGATGTAGGGCCTAGTGCGAACTGCCCAAGCTGATTGTTCATTTAGTATCATAATCTATTAGGGAAAGATAAACACTATTCAAAATATCAATAGACAAGAAGAAAGGGATTTAGAGACTTGTAATTGAGTCATGCATGATTTAACAGAAGGTTCTTTCCAAAACCCAAACGTAATGCGTATTGGTAAATAAATTGACCCCGGCACAAAGTGCGTTGACCTTTGACACGTTTCTGCCCATAAACTTTGCAGATACAGCAATTAAACTATACATGAGTCATTTTTATATTACTTAGTCAAAATTGTGATGCGATCAAGCAAAATCAGTCGGAACTCGGAAATATTGATTTTGAGATATAGCCAAACAAAGGCAATATTTCCTTTTGTTTCCTCTTGTTTTGGAAACTCTTTAATTGCTCATATCTTTGGAACTGCTTGTTCAATTTCAATGGGGTTTTCTGCAAAAGGCAGCTTTTTTAATGTTTTTTACTATTCTATAAGAAACTGAAAATTTAATATTTCCGAGTTCCGACTGATTTTGCTTGATCGCATCACAATTGTACAACAAGATTGTTGTACAATTGTTGTATAAAGAGTACCAAAGTGATGACATAACAGAAAACTTTTTTTGCATTTCAGCGTTTTGAATACCATGTATCGGTGGAGCATGATGAAAAACCGCAACAGTCCAAATTTGGCGGGAATCGGATCATGAGGGCCCGAGATATGGCCGCATGAATACTTAATTAGCCCCATTGAAATCAGTGTAAATTGGCCTAGTTCCAAACAGTTATTAACCATGAAAGTATGAACCCCAGGAGGTGTCAAATACGGAATGTTTATGTTACAATTTTTTATTATTATCCAATGTTGTTACGTATGTCCATTCTGTCATCGACCTAACAACAGACACGCCCGGTACAAACAAATGTAACTTGTGGAAAATCGTGTTTAGGCCAATGACAAAACAACGTTAAAAATGATTCTTAAAGGTATTGTTTAGTTGGTTTGTATAATCATACATGCTGTATTAAAATGATTTCTACCCATCAGTGTTTGTTGTTTATTGATAAGTCTGCTTCTTCCATATGCAATATTGAATCCTCTTGAAATGCCCAGAATTTATAGATTTATAACCTTTTACAGGCCCGTAAGTAGGATTTAATTTGGGGGAGGAGTGCTGATTTTGAAAAGTGGACTTTTTTCCGGGGGGCGATTTTGTGAAAAGAGGAGAAAATTTTGACCTTTTTTGTCCCAAAAAGCGTAAAAAACCTGATTTTTTGGCTCGCAAATTATGAAATTTTGGGACTTTTTGTGTACTTTTCCAAATTCGTACCAACGCACCCACCACCCCCCCCCCTGCGTACGGGCCTGACATTTTATAACATCTATAAATTATCAATCTCCTACATGTATGTTGTATTTCTGATGTAACAATCTTTTCCATAATCACTAGAATAGAAATTGATGGGTACCAATCATTTTGATATACCCTGTACATACACATCTTTACTAATAAAATAATAAGCGGGCTGTATCTGTCTATCTATCTGTCTGTCCGGCTATGCGTTTCGCCGCGCTTCGACGCATCGCGCTGAAATTTCGCATATAGATAGGTATCGGGAAAAGCATGTTGGCCATGTGGTTTTGAAGGTCATCGGAGGTCAAGGTCAAAGGTCAAAATTTCAAACTTTGTCCAATCGGGCCCAAACTTGGTGGGTGGAATCCTTGACAGGAGGGGAATATAATGCGCGAAATAAAATCGAGGTCAACCGAGGTCAAAGGTCATTACGGAGGGGTCAAATTACAAACTTTGTCCGATCGGGCTCAGACTTGGTGGGTCGAAACCTTCGTATGAGGGGAGCATGAAAAACATTATATGGAGGTCATCCGAGGTCAAAGGTCAAAGGTCATGGATTTCAAACTTTGTCCTATCGGGCTCAAACTTGGTGGGTGGAATCCTTGATACGAGGGGAATATATGCGCAAAACAAAATTGAGGTCAACCGAGGTCAAAGGTCATGTAGGGGCTAAATTTAAACTTTGCCCTATTGGGCTTAAACTTGATAGGTGGAATCCTTCGTATGAGGGGAGCATGAAAAAAATTACACCGAGGTCATCCGAGGTCAAAGGTCATCTGGGGTCAAACAGTATCGCTATCATGCCAGTGCTCTCACAGCATCAGGGCTCTCACAGCTGCAGGTGCACTAGTGGTCAAAAAGGCAACGATTCTTTTTTCTTTACCCCTACCCACCTGTCAGTAAATAGATTCATCGGGTTTGTTAATAAACATTATAAATGATTTCATTTGAACAAAACCAAAAATTTGACTCACTTTTGACAGTTTCGCCTATTATGGTCGGTATAACCGTATAGGCATCATCAGAATGATGGTTGTTGATCCGAAGACGAGCACCCAATGTCATGAACAGAGACGAGGGTGCCCACTTCCTTAGTCATGTGTATGATCCTCTCCTGGCTGATAATACGTCCTCTTCAGTCGGGATACGTCCAACCGGAAGTAAGGATCAACAACCATCATTCTGATGATGCCTACCGACCATGATAGAGGAAACCGTCAAAAGTGAGTCAAATTTTTGGTTTTGTTCAAATGAAATCATTTATAAAACTACCTTCCTGTCATCTAGAACCTCGTTTATTATTTTCAAAATAGATAAAGTATATAATGTTGGTTAACTGTTAAATGTTGATTACCTTTCAATGAAAAATGTCTAGTGACACAATAAGCGACGACCTCAATAGTAATTTCTTTCGAGGTCTTCACTAATTCTTTTTATTGAAAGATAAAAAAAAACATTTAAGTTTTCACGAAGACTGCCCTTCAGCTATTATTATCGCCAAAATATCATTATTTATTATGTTTAAACACTGAGCATTATAAAGTTTTTAAAGAGATTATGATAATATAATCCACGGGACCGAGATTACTTGTATTTCAGAGAACTTGCTTTCAAAAATGCAAATGAAACAAAAATTAAAAGCTTTATAAAAACGTTATGAAAGAAATTAGCCTTATAGTTTATGATAAATGAGTTCCTAAAAGACCTAACGAATGTCCAAAAATTAGACAATTTTTTGACCAAAATATGTTTTGCATGTCCACAAAACAGTCTCAAAGTTTCAAGTTTTCTTCAAATTGGTTTTGACAAAAGAAAAACTCTCTTAATTCGTTTATTACCAAACCTGATGAATTTGTTTCAAGACTATGCACAACATTTGAAGCTATTTAAGGGATGGGGTATGAACGTTTGGACAGTATTTATTGTGGGACATTAGAGCACATCAGACATATCGAATTGCATTCTGAATACGAAGAATGTCCTTCTGATATCAATTAATTTTGATTTTTTGAAATTCGCAATGTAATACACATTTTATGGCAAAAATTATTAAAAATTGATATTTTTATATTTAACAGTACTCGAAGTAAACTTTATAAATCTGATGATTTATACTTAAAGTGTATGTAGGTGGGATGAAAAGCCGACGATCAATTGAAAAATTTGACCTTTCGTATTGCAGATATGGATTTTTTTCCCAAAAACACCAAAAAAATTAGGTCTCTTTGGGAAAAAATCCATATCTTCAATATGAAAGGTCAAAATTTATTTATTGATCGTCGGCTTTTCCTCCCAGCTACATACACTTTAAGAATATGTCATTAGATTTATAAAATATACTTCGAGGACTGTTATATATCAAAAATGTGAAAAATATCAAATTTTTACAATTTGTCATAAAATTTGTATCATATCGTGAATTTCAAAAAATGAAAATTATTTGATATCAGAAAGACATTCTTCGTAATCAGAATGCAATTCGACGTGTCTGATGTGCTCTCATGTCCCACAAAAAATACTGTCGAAACGCTCATTCCAGATCCCTTAAGCAGACATGAAAAACACAGTGTTGCAAGTCTTCAGGAAATTTCCTGATTTCAGGAAATTTTATCCTGTAGGCATGTGTATGTGCAAAGTACATTTTTCAGGAAATTTGTTGCCATTTCAGGATTTTTAAACAGCACTGGCATCTCTGTAAACATGAGAACATAAACCAAATAACAAATCGACTGCTCAGTGCCAGAAGTGGGTAGGTGTAATAGCTGCCATGTATGTGTGGCTATTGCACTTACCCACCTCTGGCACTGAGCATTCGAAATGTAGGCACGAAAAGGGTAGCTTAACTCGGCACCAAGATAAAAAAGATGAAATGGACAGTAAAATTGTGGGTGAAATTCTCAAAAATGCCTCAAACCGTGTGCACTTGCCTGGTAGAAAAACAACCGCGTAGTACTTCCGTTGGATCCATTTCACACTAATGAAAAATATTTGCTTTGGGTACTTTTTGCAAGTCCTTGTACGCAGGTGGTAGGTCTATATAACTTGAAATACATGCCCCCCCCCCCGATACTGGAACAAGTGAAGAAAAATACATAAGCAGACCATCGAGCTATTAGTAGCTCAATGAGCAGACAAACTAAACCAGCTTAATTGGTCTGAACCCTGGAATTATGAAACTTTCGGGCCTCATAACTTCTAAATTGTTGGTCTAAAGTATATAAAAGTATACATATTTAGAATGGCAAAGACTTGATAAGTTCATCTGAGAGGTCAAATTTGGGCCAAAATGGCACTTTTGGCCCAAAATCCCCTAAAATAATGGTTTTGGCCCACTTCTTTTTTGTGCACCGTAACAAAAAAATTCTTGGGCCAAAATTTTGTTGAAACTAATTTTTGAAAAGTAGATCAAAATATCTGGGACCCGTTTTTTCATTTTTTTTAATTTCGACTAACTTTGAGAAATTTGCGCCAAAAGTGGGCAAAAAATGCTGCTTTTTCAAAAAAATCATAAAAAAGCCCGATTTTAGCACAAATTTCAAATATTTTTGGTGAAATTGGTCAAAATTCAAAAAAATGAAAAAACGTGTCCTAGATATTTTGATCTAGTTTTTAAAAATTAGTTTCAAGAAACTTTTGGCCCAAGATTTTTTTTGTTACGGTGCACAAAAAAGAAGTGGGCCAAAAACCGTTATTTTTGGGATTTTGGGCCAAAAGTGCCATTTTGGCCCAAATTTGACCTCACAGATGAACTTATCAAGTCTTTGCCATTCTAAATATGTATACTTTATATACTTTAGACCAACAATTTAGAAGTTATGAGGCCCGAAAGTTTCCATAATTCCAGGGTTCAGACCAACCTTAAACCATTCGAGCAGATAAACGACTCTTCTTCAGGGACAGACATTTTTTCTGGATAACTGATTGTATGCATGACTGAGAAAATCATACTGATCATTAGCTTGTTTTTCAGTCATCATGGTCACACATTATCCAGGTCCTGAGTATTCCAGGAATTGGAACTACTCTCCTATTATCCAATGTATTTCTTTTGTTTAAAGTCTGATCAAATGTCCTTTATAATATTTATATTATCATGTATACGGATATAGTCACGTTGCCCAGTCACATGTGTGCCCAGTTTTATCCTAATAAACACATCCAAAAAGTAACCACCCCCTTAATGAATGACCATTATTCCAAACCAGGTCATTGTCTGGTAAACTTGTAACAACAAACCTAGAATTTATTGCTGCGCACATATATGTTACTTCATTTGTTGAAGCGTACTTTTTTAATCTTGAAAGTAACGCAAGATTTTAAAGTTCCGAGTTGCAGCAAAATCCTTGTATTCAGTATCCTTGAAAATGTGTTTTAGCTCTCATTTGATTATTCTTTTTCTTTCATGAATTTGGAGGAGGTCAAAACATTGTGATAATCAATAGCAATTGTCATTATTCACATCAGTGATTATTATTCACCTAATTTGAAATTGAAGTATGAAAATGTCTCCTTTCCTTGTCCCTGCTTTCTGTTTCCCTTTCCAGTGTGAGTAAATCGTCCAACCTGCCCACACCTACCAGTGGCGTACCCAGGCCGCTCATACCCGGGGGGGGGGGGCTGGAGAGAAGGTGAATTTTTTGCCGTCCCATTCAACAGCCCGAAAAGGTTGGCCTTATTTTTCGGTGCTTTAAAAAAGTAGAAGCCTATTATATGCATGCAAGCATACAATCAAAGCAGGATACACTTCAGTAGATTCGCATATCCTGGAAATTCTCCATCGACCTGTGGTAGCTGCACGTGCACACAACAGCAGAAATCAACTGGCAACACTGCTAAGACAGCAAGTGTTACATGCATAAACGTCAGTAGTTGAAATCACACAAAGTAGTCAGGCTCGTCAAGATATTGCTACTGCGAACAAATGGGTGACAATAAAGGAAAAGTTAATGAAGATATTATGGATAGTCAAAAAGTGTCAGAATCATCAGAAGGAGGAAAGAAGATAAAAATGGAAGCAACTAAAAAAGATGAAATTAATGATGGTGGTAATGACTCCGAAGACGTTAACACAGATAAGCAACAAGTTAACACTGTGGCTTCAAACTCAGCTGAATTACGTGATACCAAAACTCAACCAAATCTTCAAGATGATGGAAAAATTCTACCAAAAGGTGAACTCAAAATGGACAGTCCTCTTAAATCACAGACGGAATTGAACATCGATGGAGTAAACATGGTTGATTTCGAACCAAATTTAACTGAGACCAAATCAGATCAACTAGATCAGAGTGGTTCTATGTATACAAGTAACAAGACTCAACATAAATCAGAAGATCGAAAACCTCAAGCCATTATCAACCCAATTATGAGCACATACAATCCAAATCGGACAAATCAGCCCGATACTATCATCGCAATACAACTAAATGGTAAAACACTAGATACGATTGATACCAACAAAATGCAGCGTAAATCATCAGAATTCAAAAATGACTCTGTTATCATCGTTAACACCTCATCCTCGCAGCTTCATGCTATGGATAAGGGCTGGGCATGGATGGTGCTTTTTGCAGGTGCTCTTAATCACGTCTTGGGCGATGGAGTCATCCAATCCCTTGGAGTGTTTTTAGTCGTTTTGCAAAGTCAGTTTCGTGGGTCAATGTCGCAGGTGTCATGGGCTATATCGCTGGTTTTTGGCATTGCCTATATTTCAGGTAAGGGCATTAAACATATATACTAAATAGACCTGTGTGTATTATTTGCTTGTCTGTATAAAGTTAGTATACCATATATAAAGCCAGGTGGTCATGGCAGGAACCATTCTGACCAGTCCCTTACATCCTCCTATTTATTCTTACAGGTCCCTTAGGTCGTGCCTTATGAGATTCAGCATAAGACAGGTCGTCATGGCAGGAACCATTTGACCAATCACTTATAAATTATATTCCTATTTATTCCTACAGGTCCCTTTATAGGTAGTGCATTTTGTAAGGATCTGTAAGGGGGGTAAATTTCCGAACGACCCGCCAATAACCGCTTGCCCGGCCCCTCTCGGCCAGCCAAAAAATATTTGCCCCCCCCCCTTAATACATGCCAAATTTTAATTTTTTTAAATGGTCTAGATATATGTTGCAAGCCCAGTCCGTTATATCTTCCTATTTATTCAGCCTTAGACAGCTTGTCATAGTAGGAACCATTCTGACCAGTCCCTTATATCTTCCTATTTATTCTTACAGGTCCCTTAGGCAGTGCCTTATGTAAGAGATTCAGCATAAGACAGGTTGTCATAGCAGGAACCATTTTGACCAGTCACTTATAAATTATTATATTCCTATTTATTCCTACAGGTCCCTTTATAGGGCGATTTCACGGCCGGCGAAGTGCATTTTGTAAGGATCTGTAAGGGGGGGTAAATTTCCGAACGACCCGCCAATAACCGCTTGCCCGGCCCCTCTCCCTCTCGGCCTGCCAAAAATCGCTTGCCCCCCCCCCTCGGCCCGCCAAAAATCTTGCCCCCCCTTAATACATGCCAAATTTTAGGGATCCCAATTTGCAAACCTTAAATGGTCTAGATATATGTTGCGAGCGCAGTCCCTTATATCTTCCTATTTATTCTTACAGGTCCCTTAGGCAGTGCCTTATGTAAGAGATTCAGCATAAGACAGGTCGTCATGACAGGAACCATTCTTACCAGCGTTTCATTTGTTGGAGCATCACAAGCCACCAGTCTCTGGCATCTGTATTTCACTTTTGCTTTGGCAGGTAAGCAGTAGCGTAGCCAGCGGGGGGGCAGGGGGCAGAGTGCCCCCTGACAAAAAAAAAAAAAAAAAGTGCCCCTCTGACAAAAAAAAAAAAATGAGAAAATCAGGAGGGAAACGGAAAAGAAAAAGGGCAAGGAGACCCTTTTCTAGCAAAATTCAGGGCCAAAATAGTGTAAAATACAAATTTTTCCGCGCTACGCGCGCACATTGTAACAATAAAGCCCTTTTTTAGCCGGATAATGGGCAAAAATAGTGTAAAATACCATTTTTTTCAAGCTACGCGCGCACATCATCCCAATAAGGCCCTTTTCGGGAAGCTCGAAGACATACAGTCTCTATGTATTGTATGATGCAACTGCAATTTTTTTTCGTCTGTGCCCCAAAATTTTATTTTGCCCCCCTGACCAAGAAAGCTGGCTACGCCCCTGCAGGTAAGCTTCTATTGGATAAACATTTCAATCCGGGGAGGGTTCTTTAAAACATTTTGTACGGGGATGTGCCACGCAGACTTTCCGATGCTGACTTTCCCCCTATACCCTTTTTTGCTGATGCGACCCATCAGTATACCTACTTTTCACAAAAGCACCCAAATTGTCCTAATTGGGCGCTTTTAAGGGCATTTTTGCACAAATGTACCCAATTTCATTGGCAACATTGTCAACATGCCAATATGTCTCGCTCAAAATTTCAAGAAAAGACTAATTTGTAGAAGTGACGTCATTGTGTTATGTAATTTGTGGAAGAAGAAACATTTTTAGTGAAAATCAAATTTCTGGTTTCTGACCGGAAGTGGTCCCTTAATGATCTTTGACCCCCCCCCCCCCAGTACCATTTATTCACTATTATGTAATAACAAGTCATTATGTTAACATACCTTTACTGTGCTATGTTTTTTGGCTAATAAAAAATGTTGAAGGTTTTTGGTTTTTGACCGGAAGTATGTCACTTACTTCCACTCTCACTCACCTTTTGGTCTTACACAAGAAGCAAATAAACCTGGCATGAAATCAAAATTTGATCCCCCTCATGCACATCCCAGCAAACACAAAAATGTTTTTAAAATGTTTTAAATAAGTATTTTGGCTTTAGGTAAAAACGTTTTAATAACATTAAAATGTCGGGTTATATAAAGGTCATGATAACGTTTTAAAACGTTTTGTATGAAAACACGCTACAACAATATTTTGAAATGTTTTCAAAAAATGTTATTGTAAACTATTTTTGTAAACGTTTTTGCCTAATATTGTGTCAATACTTAAATAACATTATGTTGAAATATTTGAACCCAGCAAACACAGAAATGTTCTTAAAATTTTTTTTTTTTTTTTTTTCAAAGCCTTTTAATAACATTTAAATGTCGGGTTATATAAAGGTCATGAAAACGTTTTTAAAACGTTATTGAAAATATTTTTGGCAAACATTTTTCGCAAAATATTTTTTCAACCCCAAAATAACATTCTGTTTAGAAAGTTTTGTATTAAGTTTTCAAGAATGTTTTTGGAATGTTATTAAAACGTTTTTATACCATTTATATAACCCGACATTTAAACGTTTTCTGTAAAACATTTTTGTAGATTATCAAAAAATGTTTTTAAAGGTTATGAAAACGTTTTATACTCTTAATATACCCTTTAAACGTTTTTTTGACAACTTTTTATAACCTTTTGCGAATTATGTCGAAAACGTTTTGAGTTTGCTGGGATGTCTACCCTTTATTTTCGAGCCAGGGGAGGGGAGTTACTTAATATCTGACTTATTTATCCTGTCGATGCAACTAGTTTTTCCTTTCTTGTGTTTCATTTTCAGGTCTTGGACTAGCAATAACTATTCAACCCAGCTCCGTTATCATCACCTATTACTTTGACAAGTTAGTTGCCAGAGCAAATGGAATCTCTTATGCCGGTGTCGGACTAGGCGTGTTCGTCCTGTCCCCATTGTTTCAATACCTTATAGATACATTTGGATGGCAGGGGGCACTTCTCATAATTGCTGGAATAGTTTGTAATATGGGGATATGTGCTGCCCTCTATCGAGAAACACATCTTGAGATTGAAATTAGGAATATGGGGAAACAAATTATGAAATTACAATATGATGTTGAAGACAGAGGTTGCGCCAGTAAATGCAGTAGTGTTGCCAGCTTTTTCACAGGTCTCTTGGAATCCTTTGATTTCAAACTCTTGAAAGACATTTACTTTTCCCTCTTATTAATCGCAACCTTTCTAATAGGTTTTGCCTATGCAATAGTCATCCTGTTTCTTCCAGCGAGGGCAGTACACGCTGGTCACAGCCCCTTGAATTCCGCATTCTTAGCTTCTGTTATCGGCATTAGTTCATTCTTCTCCAGACTCTTGCACGGTTATATAATCGACTTCAAAATCATGACAGGGACCAGTCTCACTGCCATAACGATCTTTGTGTGCTCTATAGCCTGCATCCTCAATCCTGTGACGGACAATTATGTGGGGCTTGTGGTTCTCTCGGTATTAGTAGGATTAACTAGCGGTGTGTTTCACTCAACCGTACCCATCGTTGCGAAGGAGTATGTTGGTATTCAGCGTGTGTCCGGTGGCGTGGGATTGATGCATCTCATGATAGGGTCGGGTGTGACTACTGGATCTAATGTAGCTGGTGAGTTTATTGTCAACACGCTATTGTGTGAGCTCGGGGGGGTACCACTGAAGGGGGGGGCAAAGCTACACTTTTAACATAGGTAGTTGACATCATCAGGGCCGGAATTACCATTGGGCCAGATGTTTTGGACCAAAAATGCTAAAATTACACATTTTGCGCGCTTCGCGTGTACTGGCCATTTGCAAAGCGTCTGAAAGTGTCTGAGTTTGGGGCCTCCAAATTTTGGCCTGGCCCAAGCCCCCCAAAAAGATAAATCCGGCCCTGGACATCATGAGCTACACAAAAAATAGCAATTGAACCGGAGTAGCTTTTGGCGGGGAAAGGTCATCAAAGTTCAAAGTTGCTCCAATGTATTTTTCTAGTCACAAGGATTCAGAAAATATATAGTTTGACCTATCTAGCACGTACCGTTCTTGAGTTATAGCCGAAAAGTTCTAAGGTCACAAGGCTCTATGGGGGTCAGAAACATCAAAGTGCTCCAATTTTGCCAAAAGAGGTGTCAAATTGTTCGTTTTGATCAAAACAATTCAAATAGGATTGCAAGGTCAATATACCTCAATTGTACTTGACCTATTTTGCTGTAATAAATTACTACATTTTCTCAGATTTTCTTTCGTAACTCTATTCTTATTTTGGTGTCTCTTTCTTTTCTCCTTGCAGGTGTATTGGTAGATTTGACTGGCACCTATGACATTCCATTCTATGTAGCTGGTATCTGCTTCATGGTGTGTTCCTGTCTCATCTCTGTCCAACCTTTGTCAATATATCTCAAACAACAACAACAACTGCTACTACAACAAGAGCAAGAACAGGTGCCTGATGTATTCGTTATATCCAACTCTAGTAGTAAAGATCTTGTCGGGCAAGTTCACATTGCCGTTGGTTCTCGTCAAAGACGTTCGGGAGTGGTCAACACCCCCTTGACCGTGCTGAAGGTGCGAAATGAGTGCGAAGCCAAAACTGCGAGGAAAATCAGTTTCCCAGGCGGTAGATTAAACTACATTGCCGAGGAAATGGCACAAAACGAGGGCGAAGCCCTATCTGCGAGGCGAATCACAGTCTGTAAAACAAACCGCATTGTCGAGGAAATTAAGCGAATTGAGAGCGAATCTCAACCTGCGAGGCGAATCAGTTTCCCAGTCTGTAGGCAGTTTCCAAGTCTGTAAGCAGTCTCCCAGTATATAAGCAGTTACACAGTATGTAAGCAGTTTCCAAGTATGTAAGCAGTTTCCCAGTATGTAAACAGTTTCCCAGTACGTAAACAGTTTCCCAGTATGTAAGCAGTTTCTTAGTATCATAGCAGTTTCCAGTATGTAAGCAGTTTCCACAGTATGTAAGCAGTTTCCCAGTAAGTAGTTTCAAAGTCTGTAAGCAGTTTCCCAGTGTGTAAGCAGTTCCCCAGTCTGTAAGCAGTTTCTCAGTATGTAAGCAGTTCTCCAGTTTTAAGCAGTTTCCCAGTGTGTTAACAGTTTCCCAGTGTGTAAGCAGTTTCCCAGTATGTAAGCAGTCTCCCAGTTTTTTAGTATGTAAGCAGTTTGCCAGTGTGTAAGCGGTTTCCCATTGTGTAAGCAGTTTTCCAGTCTTTAAGCAGTTTCCCAGTATGTAAGAAGTCGGTCAATTTATGTAAGCAGTCAAGTTAGCTCAATCGATAAGGCATAGGACTGTGGTGCTAGGGGTTGCGGGTTCGAACCCTAGCCATGGTTTACGCTCTCGTGGAAAAAATTGAGTTAGCTTGAAATTCCACTGGATAAGGAACATGCTGCTAATTGTCTTGTTGTAACCTGTACGGAACTCGTAGAGCTGATCCTGGCTGCGAAAGTTAATTGTGGAATATGTCTAGGGTGTGCGCTTGTAAGCCCCTGAATTGTTGTTAAGGTTACTCCAAGTAACGTATAAAAGCCGCATAAAACCAAGCAATTAAATATTCCAGTCGGAGAAATGTTGTATATAGCTTTTCATTAATTTTGTATGTTCATACATAATTGTTTGAATATTCTTCGATAACATCCTTTTTACGCACCATGTTCACGAGATCAAAAACATTATACATTTTTATATTATACTACAAATCAGTCATAGAAATCATGTCGCCATTTAACAGAACCAAATGCAGTACCGATTACATTTTTAATGTTTTGTTTTATTATAAATATATTGGTTATGGGACTTTAATTTGGGCATCTAAACTACCTACATTATTTTCTCAACTTTCTGCCACTCGCTATCCCACTTCATTTAAACTCCAAATTGAAGCTACTATTGCACAAAACGAGCTTTTTCGCCATCTGCAGGACCTGCGTCCTAAATTCCAGGCCGACAAGCTTGAATATTCTAAGAGCCATTTATAATTCCAATTACCTTATTCCACCAAAATTAATATTAAAAACCTATATAATAATTATATTATATAGGTTTATAGGTTGAAAATGCCGCTGCTTCTTTCCCTTTTAAGTCCAATTTTATATAAGTCCAAAAAGTCTCTTTAAAAGATTTGCATGTGGTGTGGTATTCTGGGTAAGAGGTTACTTTTGCTGGTTGTAAGCGCCTGTATACTACAAATTATACCCGAGTAGAACCCACGTGATATAACACGGGGAGCTTGTCATACGCAATATTTGAATTAAGGGATGGGTTTATATGTGTGTAAATGGAGGAGAAATGGGAGGATTTTGGCATGTTTGCTGTGATTGTTTGCCTAGCAATATTGATCACAAGTACACAATTGATGGTGCATATCAAGGACCAAACTCTATAGTTTTATATTTGAGCACGATCACTTCTGTAAGGTCATGGGAAATTATGTAAATCGGCTTTTATATTTGATGTTGCATATCGGCTCACGCACTTTTTTTTTTACCCAGTATTTCACAAAGTCCCTGTACTCTGATGACCCTATGACTTTTTGCTGGTATGTTGAGCACTTTAAACAATTAATTATAGTACTTACCTCCTACTTTAGGAACATGCGTATGCCTTAATGTATGTCGACCATGTCAACAACCCAGTGTAGTTTTACATGGTTGGAAAAGTCTATTTCCTTTCGCTATTTTGCCAATCATAATTCATAAATTGTCCAACTTTTTGACAAAAAGAGTTTTGCAACTATTCCGCCAGCAAGGAAACACAAATTTATGTGTATCCAGTGCGTCCTTTACGTTTAAATAGTTCAGTTTATTGTCAAGTTGTGCCTCTATACGCCATATTTAGATACAGACTTTAAGGTACATATTTCGAGGTGCATAACAGACACAAAATTTGTGTCATAACAAACACCAAATTGGTGTCGATGACCTGACATGCATGCATTCTTTTGTGATGGTCTTTCAATTTGTGCCGAGTGTCCTTGGCAGGCTTGACTATGCTTCAGTGGTCATGAAAGGATTCAATAGATAACCTCTGCCCCACTAATCCCCAGCTATTGTCTGAAATTGCACCTCGGAAGATATATTATAACAACTCAGTCCCTCAAATGATAGTCATATAACGACCAAAAGATAAATGACTGACTATCATTGAGGACTGAGTTCCGCAGTCTACGCCATATTTACGGAATTGATGATACGAGCTGATACGGAATTTTTGAACCCAAATTTCTTGAAAATATACATTACCTTTTTAACTTCTCGCCACGAAATTGGATTCATAAGAAGGTCAAATACAAGCCTTCCATTATGGCTGGTATCATCATCTCGATTGGTGTCTTGTGTTAGTATTATTCCATATTTTGCTGGTAGAAGTTCAATGAAACCCTCCATAAGGCTGCGTTCACATAGAAGTATACTATTCGGGTATACGGTGCACGTTTTGCGTATAGCTTAAATCGAGCAAGGCAATTTCATAGTACCGGGTCACATAAGGCTACGACCGCATAGAATTATACTATTCGGGTATACGATGCACGTTTTGCAGGTGCACGCGTATAGATTAAATCTAGCAAGGTAATTTCATAGTACCGGGTCACATAAGAGCTATTCGAAAAGGCCGTATACCTGCATATAGTGGGAATCGCGCATGTTCGATTTTAGTGCAGCGTATACCGTCCAAATTTTAAAAACCTAAACCATACGTGGGCAAATTCATTTTTTTAATAGATGCACTATCTAATTCTGCACATTATGACACCTCATTGAATGCAATGTGACCTCAAGAAGTAAAGTTACAAGCATTTGATAAGACGAAGAAAATGGGTAACTGATTAACTCGTTATATTCGCTATACGAAATACGCTCATTTGATCAGGCTGAGTTCACATAGTATACTCCTATATGAACTCAGCCTGAATGAATGAGCGTATTTCGTATAGCGAATACCGTATACCGTATACTTCTATGTGAACTCAGCCTAATTCACGACTACTGTCACTTGTGTTATAAACTCGATGTGTTTACTATATTGTCGCTCGGGTCCGCGACTAATCGCAGGGACCGGTCTATCATTAGCTATTCTATACACTTTTCAATAGCCTTATTGTGATGTGTGGGAGTTTTAAAAGCCGAGCCATGAACAAAATATAATGCGAGCACCTGGGGGCATCAACTTTAGAGGTGACGGTATGTGCCTGTCAATATATGCCCCTCTTTTGAAGCCGACTATACCCGATGACCAGGCACCTTCAGTTTTCAAAATATTATACCCAATGACCCCTTTTTCATTTTGATTGTACATAATGACCCTTTTTTTTATAAAAAAACCCCAACGTTTTGTAGTGTTTTGCGCCTACTTCGCGATGCTTGTAGGCACATGTATACCCATCAATTCTAAAGTTGAGTGCCCCGGGGCGAGCGCATACTGCGGGCCAATGAACAATGAGATAGTGGCTTTTCTGATATCGCTTTGAGGAACTGTTGAAGTATAAATCAGCCAACGAGTAGGTGTGTCCAAATTGCACATCTTGAATTGAGACCAAGACATGCTGTTATTTCAATTGTTATACCGTTCCGGTTGGTTTATTACCTACCATTGCCTACGAGATGCAGTTCTAAGGTGACAGAGGGACAGGTCTGCAATTCGATTCCACAACCATTCATACCTTTCATCTGTTTTATTGTATTATCGTGCGAATTGCTCCGTGGTACCTTACGGATACCTGAATTTTATTTGAATGAAGATGACTCTGTCATGCTCGACGTCATATTGCATAATTTCTATACAGTATATGCAATAAACCAACCAGAACAGTATAACAATTGAAATAATAGGCAGTTCTAAGATAGGTTAAGAAGAATATAACGTCACAATTCTGTATTATTATTCAAGGTTGTAACGTGTGTCTATGCTGTCATGTAGGCCTACCTGGCAACAGACACGCCCCCCGGTACAAACAGATGAAATTTGTAGAAAAGCGTGATTATGACAAAAACATTAAAAATGATACTTTGAGGTATTGTTTTTTAATTTTTGTATGGCAGATCATACATACACATGTGCTGAGGTCAAAAAGGTAAAAATTTTGTTTTTGACCCCTGACTCACCTGTCATTCCAAACAACCCCTTAACCAAACAGAACGGTAAACTGCATATCCGTCTTTACACGCTTTTCAATGGGAAATGAACTTTGCTGCTTGGATGATGTCACGAGAGGTTAGCATTTATTCCGTATTGAAAAGCGTGTAAAGACGGATATGCAGTCGACCGGCCTCCATAGAACCGTCCGGAAGAAAACACAATTGTGGCATTTTTAGGTGCAATTGCATTTTTAAAAATTAATATTTTTCACAAAATACTACATTACTTGTTATTCAAGATATGTATGCTTATGTTAATAAAGTCTTAAAGAAAAGATTGAGCTCTGTCTGTGTGTCTATATCATGTATATGCGTTTACCAGAATGACGTTAAGGCTAAAATTCACGTACAAAGCGATGTTATGTGCTTTATTGACGTTACGTGGGTACCCACTTAAGGTTGGTCCCTAGAATACATATCCTATGGTGTTAAATTACAATAAGGTCACGCAAGGTTTTGTCTCCGTTGTCTCCGTCGATACTAGTTCTTTTCTAATGGAGTTCCAATATAGAAAGGCCCCGCAGGGCAAGAAACAAGGGTGACCGCCTGACAAAACCTTGCGTAACCTTAATATAATTTAACAGCATAGAATATACATATTATTTCAATATTAATGTTTTAACCTTTAGCCCTTAATTTCCATTCTTCACGCCCTGCCCTCTGTCAGGGGCGAATATATAGTTTAAGCCTGATCGCTATTGTTTCTTTTGCGGTTTGTGGTTCTTTGTAGCCCTGCAAGGCAATTAGTCCAAAAGATAGCAAGAATTTCTTTGACAAAAATGACCAGGTGTCTTGTTATGATAGTTGGATAGAACATCCCATGGGACATCTGAAAAGTGAAGTCTTGAGTGTCGCGAGCGGTGGAGCGTGACATCAGAGGTCAATTACCTCAAATTTGACCCGTTTTCCTGTATAATTCGTTTTATGCATGCCATTTATTAACAACAGCCTCGATTTCACATTATTGGTCTAATGAAAGATATTGAAATTATCTATCAAACAAAACCAATATCATTATTTTGTAAATTAAATCAAATACTGGAACTAAAATTTGCAACTCACTTTGCTACGTTGCGTCCGATAGCATCGGACTTCGTCAGGCATCTGATTGAAGATATTGTGATGACGTCAGATGTTGTGACGTCAGACGTTTGATTTAATTTACAAAATAATGTTTTGAACTACTGGATGAATAATCTACACCAAGATATAAAAAACCAATATCACTTTTCAGATGTCCCATGGGATGCTCTATCCAACTATTATAACAAGACACCTTGTTATCTTGCTATCTCTTGAACTAAATCTAAATATCCTCAAAAAAGTTTGGAAACTTTTTTCAAGCATCTTTATATCAGATTCATATCATGGTTCATATCAATGGACAGCTATTTTATTCCTTTTTACGATGACACCACATTTCTAAGAACCACTTTTTTGCACGGCTGAGTACACGTTTTGTGAATTCAGTGGGGTCTCAAACAGAATATGCCAAATTGACCATTATTATGTGCAACAGGTTGCAGTCCCATATCGTCGCAATCTGGTACCTAATGCAATGACAACACTCGCTCCCACAGCATCAACGACTACCAACAGAATATGGAAGTAGAGACTTTTTTTATACTTTTGCAAATTTAACATTTGTTTTTCGGTTTTGGAGTGTCCCTGGACCTAGAACTAAATGCTAGGATCATTCATGATCGACCTACAAATAAAGTTTGTTTGTGTTTTTGACATGCAAAGTGATAATTTGTGTTCACGTCATACTCTACCAATGATTTCAAAATGGACACAAATTCAATACATTTTAAAATCATTAATAGAGTATGGCATTATCACTCATGAATGGATGAATATCACATTCACTTCACACCTTTGTTTCTTTATCTACGCAGTTTTACCTTCACCCTCATGTCTCAGTTTCTGTACCTTTTATATTTTATATTCTGTATACATGTAGTAGGCCTTTTATATTTTCCATGATAGTAACCGTGGGTCTTATCTAGTTTGTGAGAACATTTTGTTTTGATATCTTTTTCCACCCTCATATCTCAGCTTCTGCGTTTAGAAGCCCTTTTATATTTTCCTGCTAGGGTCTTATCTAGTTTGTGAGAACATTTTGTTTTGATATTTTTCCATTTGTTGTAGCCAGAGTAAAAATGAAATCAGGATTCGGTGTCGCGGAAATGGTGACAATCTGTAAATATCTACAAAGCATACATAAGTATACGATTTGGTCACTTCAGTAAATAAATAAGTAAGTAAATAAATAAGGACAAAATATTTTACATTATATAAATGAGAAAAAAACAAGCTGGTTCATTCCAAAAACCTTTTTAGCAAAGAAATGATATAGGCCTAAGCAGATAAGAACTGTAATCAAACTTGATATTTTTTCTTTAAAATGCCCGAAAGACATGTTTGCAAAAATAATTGTCTGTATTAGAAAATGTGGAAACATTGTAAATCTACTATGGAAATGGCACATGTTAATCGGTTACTACTTTGAACAAGTGACAAAAAGTGATTGGGTGTCTTATTTTCAAATTGCAGCTGTGAGACAGAACTTAGGAATCATCTCATACAAATGGTTCCCAAGCAGATTCCCATTTCATTTTCATTTTATAATATGAGATTTACATGAAATTAAAATTAAATACATAACAATATAGTTGGGACCAACGCCAAAAAAGCAAATAATATTTTTCCATCAACTTTTTCGAGTCGTCCCAAAATTTGTTAACCACAAATAAATCACTGAATTATGTTAATTAAAATTTCGCTCTCCTCAAATACATAGACGGAATCATTTGTCCCAATTTTGAAAAAGAAATGCGTTTGTACCAAGGATTCGGTGAATTATTCTTATTGTACATTTGAAGGGTGTATTGAAAATAACAGGCCATAACTGATTACTGATAAAAGCAATACAATACAAAGAAATTAAAATGAGTATTATGACAACCGTATGTCCTTCAAACAAAAGGCATGTTTACTTTGCCATGCTCATTAATCTGTATTATGTTTGCTTCAAAACAAAATAAATTACAATAGCAATTGTGTAACTTTTTACTGAGTAACAAAGTCTGAATGTTTTACCCAATAGCTAGGTAAGGTAAAATTTTACACTTCTGAACGTTCTAGTACGTTCTATACACTCTAAATTTCAAGAATAAAAAAAAAAAAATCCTAAGGGATTGTAATTAGGGACCAATCATATATTAGATTTAAAATCAAATCTTACAAATTTAAAATCGAATCTTTAAGATTTAAAATTCAAATCTATAAGATATATTTTAAAATCTGAAATTCATTGGTCCCTAATTACAATCCTAAGGATTTATTTTTAAATCCTTGTAGTTTATAGTGTACGTACATCGAAATTGTGTACAATTTTACATAATTTGTGTAAAGTTTTCTCTGTGTGTATTAAAGATTTTTGAGTGTTTTGATTATTTTATATATCATAATAATAACTCTGATATCTGCCATCAATTTTAATAAAGCTTTTAATGTTCTCTCCATTTACATTTCTGAATGCAGGAACACTGATCATAATCCCGACAAAAAAAATTTAAAAAATTTCTCGTCCCTCCCGCCTCCCCGCTTCCTTTTCTGATTTTATTTTTGTTGTTGTTTTAATTCAGTTGTAACTTTTGAAGAAAAAGAAAAGATGTCTATGAAGTTGAGATACCTCTATAGCCTTGCTAATATACAAACTTTCTTTAAGGTTCTGTGATCCTTAGAGGGGACATATCTACCAAAAATGAATAAAACAAAAAAAAAGGCCTGCTTTTTCAGACTTCATTTTATACGCTAAATACACACAGGGCCTGATATGGGTATTCACATTTTTTTTTTTAAACCCGGACGAGAAACGTGTTTTTATTTTACTTTGATCTCTTGTTTCCGTCTAGTAAAAAACAATGTGGAAATGAGACCATTAGATACTACCAATTCATGGTCTAGTGGAACCGTTAGCCCATATTTGCAAAACTTCAAGGTGAAACAAACCTACTCATGTCACCGTCCTTTTTTTTTTTCCTGAGAAACATCATTCCCGAGGTTTGAGCTTTTAAGCATAATGAATGCTGTTTTCATTATCTGAATCAATTTTATTATTGAAAAATAACACTTTGGTGTTTTGCAAAAGTTCATTCTACAAATCATATACTTTAAAAACTTGCTTAATTTATTGTTGTTAATGAGTTATGTACATTTTACAAAAGTGTTGTTGTTTCAGCCCTCTTTACAACACAACTCAAGAACCACAGGACCTACAAAAATATATATGTGACATTTGAATTCTTCTACACGCTCGCTACGAATTGACCAATGCAATTTTTGCTAAAGCTCACTACCATTCGTAAGATGCTGCGAACTACTTTTTTGGCTGCTTCGACCAATAATACATCGTATACCCTTAAACATAACAATTAAGCCTAATAACGTTAGAATAGAAGTTGGTGATAAAGAATACCTGAAAGCCAGTCCTATTGAATACTTTTTTCCCAAACTCTTTCCTATAGAATAATGACAAGGACAGGAATTAGCGAAGACCTCGGAAGATATTACGCATTGTTAGTTATCAATGGTCATTAAACTGGATCTATTTTGGAAATAATAATGTTTCTCTTCAGCTAAATATTATCATCAAAATCTAGCTAGATAAAATATATATCAAATTTGTATAACTATTGTCCTCACAATCTTTACCCAGATGACATAAACACATCACAAGAAATAAATCCCCCTCTCAACATTTCGTCATAACATCGTAAGGTAAAATGTTGTATCCATAAAGCCAACTTGAAAAAACTTATATGACTGTGTTCTAAGTGTTGTGTGAAAATGAATGATGTCCATGGCTTGATGGCTGATGAGCCCAAATGGAAGACAAAAACTGCCCTTTTTAAAAGTCACAAAGTAGGTCTGTTGTTACGAGCCGTTAATGATTCAAGGCCAAGATCACCTTTTGCCCAAATTCACTTCAGAAAGCACAACTAATACACTATTTGTTTAAGTTAACGATATTTTAAATCAAGAGTAAAGATTTCTGGTTTCGCAGTTTCCTTCCTTTGAAGGCATATGGACTGTAAGCACAACAACACTAAAGTCGTATGCAGACTCCGAGTATTAGACGTATAATATTTGATGTAACATATCTATTATTTAATCTATTGCCATTCTATTTCCAGTAATGTTTAAGTTCTAACGAATGTTTGAGGACGAAAAATTGATAATATGTTACATATAATATCTGGCAGAAATGTATTATCGATTTTACGTCATCAAACATTCGTTAGAACTTTACTGGAAATATAATGGCAATAGATTAAATAACGTAGATATGTTACATCAAATATTCTACGTATAATAAAAAGTCTGCATACTGCTTAACTGTGAATAATTGTGTTTACATTTTCTTATATCCCAAACATCATATTAATACCCAATTACTACCTTCACAATATATATGTAATCTGGGAATTCCTAAGAATTGTTATAAACATTAACCTTTCACATTACATCACTTCCTGTGGGGAATTCCAATATGATGTCATATCCACTTTACAATCTTGGGTTTCCCCATCTATAATTAGTCCTGACTTTGAAGGGGTTTCCCAAGCATTATACACCAACTCTTGCAATGCAAGATGGGGATTTCCCATCTCTCATGGCAGTAGCTTTATATTATAAACAAAGATAAATAATCAAATTAAATTATTCGGGGCAAATCACACTGTGCTTGTCACAAACGTTGATTCGTGGCTGGTTGCTAATGGAAAAACACATGTGGTTGATTGCAGTTTAAAATTCCCACCAAGTGAATATTTACTCTAATATGTAATCAATTCATGATCATTCAGCCATTCAAATCCCTTTACTTGGTTCAGAAAAGTGAGTTGCAAGGTTGTCAGTCCCATTCCTTGTCCCAATACACCTACAGGTCTACTTGCTGACTTTTAAAAAGGGCATTTTTTTTCTTACATTTGGGCTCATTAAGCCATGAAATCATGGAAATGTTTCATTTTCACACAACACTTTGTAAGCAGCCATATAATTATTTCTAAGTTAGTTTTATTGGTACAAAACTTTACTTTAGAATGCCATGACGAAATGTTAAGAGGGGGACTTCTTTCTGGTGATGTGTTTTATATCAAATTTGTACAAATCGTTATCACAATGTAGCTAGATGATACAAGGTGTCCCATAAAAAGCTACATGTTGAAAATGAACCGCATTTGTGATGGTACAGCAAAACAATGTCATTTTTTTAGATATTATTTACTCATCCTTCCTGTAACTGTCTGCTAAGTTTCAACTCCGTATCTTTAAAGCAACTTATTAAACTTCTGCGCGCAAGATGACAGGGGTGTCAAGAGTGGCTAACCATTAAAATTTCGTACAACGAAAGTTGAACACAGGCACAAGTTGTTTTCATCTTGGAATAGATTCATCAGGATTGTATAAAGTCATAAAGTTCAATAATTATGTAGTCAAATCCAATTTTCTACTCACGGTTAGACAGTTTCGTCAACCAGGTCGGTTGACTTCTTCAGTAATGCGATGATCCGCCTACACTCCCGCGAAAATTCTCATTCCTCGGGTGCACAGTTCTTAACAGCAGATCATACATGTGATTTAGAGAGTAGATGCCCTCGTCACGGTTGATAGTCTGGGTGCCCCTGGCCGGGTAATCATCGAGGAGGGTGACATCTTCAACTCCCACGATGTTCGTGTCTTTATTTACAAACACGCCCAAACACTAAGACTCTCAGCATCATCAAGAACCACCTCTCAGACGACAAGACTCTAAAGAACAGAACTAATCTGAGCATAGATGACATTATGGAATTGTTAGAGTTCGTGTTAACCACCACTTATTTTTCCTTTAGAGGAAATATTTTCAAGCAGACATTTGGAGCTGCCATGGGGAGCCCATGCAGTGCTATTATTGCCAACATCTTTATGGAATGGCTCGAAACAGAAGCCATTGCCACTGCTCCCATGGAATGCAAGCCAAAAATGTGGAGAAGATATATTGATAATGTCCTTTAAGTCATCAAAAAAGGAACCACCCAACAACTTACAGACCACCTCAACACGGTTGGTCCCACGAACAACATCAAATTCACCCACGAAGAGGAAGAGAATAACCAGATTCCATTCCTGGACACCCTTATCATCAGAAAAACGGATGGTTCGATTTAACTTCTCTTCGCAACATCCCCTCCACCAAAAACTGGGTGTGGTTAGAACACTGCTCGATAGAATAAAGTGCATTGTCACTGAGGATGTTGATAAATTAGAGGAAGAAAGTAAAATCAGATCTGCACTATCCCAGTGTGGGTACCCAAAATGGTCAATTGACAAAACCAAGCAGCAAATGCAAAACAAACAGTCTAAAGCAAAGAGCAAGAAAGACAGTACAGAACAGAGCAAAGGAATGGTCGTCATTCCTTACCTGCAAGGAGTCTCGGAAAGACTTCAGCGATCATTTAAGAAATACGGCATAAACACAGCTATGAAGCCCCATAATACTTTGAAACGGTTGCTGGTTCATCCGAAGGATAAGATCGACACCTTACAAACATGCGACTGTGTGTATGAAATTCCGTGCCTAACTTGCAACAAAACTTACATCGGCGAAACGGGAAGGAAATTTCAAACAAGACTTAATGAGCACAGGAAAGACGTAGAAAAGCTCAAGGCCATCAAATACATTAGGTCAAAAAGACAAGAATCTGTTTCGGAACAGCATAAATCGGCCATTACAGACCACGTAGCTCAAGAGAATCATTCGCAGCATTTGTTTCGAAGGCAGGACTTAAATCAGGCATGATTATACGATTAGCCGAAGAAGGAGGGGGCAAGCATAATTGACAAGGACACTAACAAGCAAACTATGGATACGTGAAGCACTTTGGATCAGAAAGAGGGGCACCAGACTATCAACCGTGACGAGGGCATCTACCCTCTAAATCACATGTATGATCCGCTGTTAAGAACTGTGCACCCGAGGAATGAGAATTTTCGCGGGAGTGTAGGCGGATCATCGCATTACTGAAGTAGTCAACCGACCTGGCTGACGAAACTGTCTAACCGTGAGTAGAAAATTGGATTTGACAACATAATTAACGAACTTTAAGTTGTTTTCATATTTTTTCTTTTTTACTTTTATTTTGCTGTTAGGAGCCGCAGAGATGCTTCAAGTAGTCATCCTAGACTCCATTTTTTCGGAACAACTTTGGAAAAAGCAGCTCGCAGATAGTGTTGACCTGCTTGGTATCTGCAAACAATTATCATAGACTCCTGTAGTGAACAAGATGGAAAGAACAGCCAGCCAACGTCTCGGTTTCCTTCGTCATGCGGCCACCTACCTTGTTCCTTCTCAGAGAGCAACGATATACAAGACTGTGATCCAATCTGTTATACTGCTATGTTTTCGTGCTGTGTTTGAAATACAGCATGGATTTTTTAAATTCTTATGGTTTCTATTATAGTGCTGTGTTTTCTTGCTGTGTTTGGAAAAGAAACATCCGTGTTTAATATTTTTAAAATCATTTACACGGCAATGCACAGCTGCGCACGCCTTTTGCATTCTACAGAGAGATCGAGGACAACCAACTGATCGAACACCACATGCCTGGTTTCCCAACGCTCGGCCATGTTCTCAAATAATTGTTTTACATAAAACAAGTTGTAGATTTTCAGTATAGGCTTATAAATAGTATCATTTATACGCAATGGGTATAAATGATATCAGTAGCGGGCATTTTCTTCTGGGGGAAATTAGAGGGCACAAATCCAATTAAAATGTCCTATTTGGGGGGAAACGTTCACCTCCCCTGGTCCCGCCACTGTGCAATTTGCATGTAGGCTTATGTCAAAACAACTGGCGAATTTCGCAAAGAAAAAAGCCGCGAATTAAGCTAGAGAGCAGTTCAGTTCAGCTTTATTTCATCTCAACAAACATTAGTACAAGTAAAGAAGTAATTACTTTTTTTAGGATTGTTAATATACAAAATGCAATACACAAATGAGATAAAAGGTATCAATACAAAGTAATAGAGGGTATGCATTACGACGTCAGTCATGACAGTGTCATCCTCATTTAAATAAAAGTATGTCCTCCATATTTGACCAAGGTAAACAATCGAGTATACAAATGACAATTAACTACATATAAACCAGCCGTTTTCGTGCTGTGTTTGGAAATACCGTAAACGTTCGCCTAATGGCGCTTTTGGATTCTTAGAAATGTGAGAGCGCCATCCTTGTAAAATCTCAACAGCATTAAGGATACGTATATGTTAAATTGAGCAACCTGGACATAATGCCTCAGAAAAAAATATCGTGACATGACCCAATACTTTAGGTCACTAGGTTAGTTGGGGTTTCTTCAGGTATTCTTTCTCAAAGTCCCATTGGACTTAATTTGTAAATCGATTCATACGTTATAACTCATTTTGGTAAATCTTTTTATAACATTGTAATTTCTTCATTATATTTTTAATATTCTTCAGTTCAAAATTACACCCTTCTATTGTCTGACCCGTCAGCTCAGTCGATAGAGGGTGCGCCTTGAATGGTGAATGGTACTTGTTCGAATCTTGATTTCTGCCCCCACTTTTATGTGAAGAAGGGTCAAGAAATGTTTTTGGATTTTGTCCCCATTTTACGAACGAATATTGTGAATTTTTTTTAATTTAATTTTAATTTTCTTATTTTTTTAGATAAATAGGCACTGCGAACAAACGGCAACAAAAACCGCTGACAAAATTTGCCACCCATAGTGGGTAGGAGAACATGAAAACTAATATGAGATACTGTATTAGGATCACATATTAAGTATCATGTGAGAGTATACTCTTGTACTCCAGAAGACAGGATCACATATTAAAGAAAAAGCGCCCTCTGTTGTTATTAATCGTATTTAATGCGTATTTACAACGTTGTGAATAAAAATTTGACACCATAGAATATAAAAACTAGTAATTTGATAAGTTAAAATAAGATTTTTAACGGAATAAATCTAAATAATATGATTATGCAGTTTATTCCGTTAAATATTTACCCATAATTTCCCTCATTCTTCAGGCCCTGCCCTCTATCGGGTGCTAATTTAAAGTTTAAGCTTGATTGCTATTGTTTCTTTGTAAAAGCCTGCGGCGCAACACAATATTGTCCTTGAGATAACGCCCCGTAGCCACCCCCAGCCAGCCCCATACCTCATTTCAATTTTTAACATACCCATATCATGCTTTTTATATTCCATAGTGTCGCACACTTTAATATGTGATCCTGTCTTCTGGAGTACAAGAGTATACTCTCACATGATACTTAATATGTGATCCTAATACAGTATCTCATATTAGTTTTCATGTTCTCCTACCCACTATGGGTGCACCAATTTGCTCCACCTGCTACCTATCAATGCGTGATATATTCCACTCATAGACTCTGAATACAGAGTCTATGTTCCACTACAATTAACAGTTAAATGACCTTTGAAAAATAGAACGGTCTCAATGTTTCAAATTGTGTAACTACATTACTTTATTCATTTGCATTATAAATGATCAGTTATTTTTTCTTTTCTTAAAATGATCGAACCCAAGTAGATCATACCATTGATCATATAACCAGGCGGCTGACACTGGAAAATTTGCATAGCAAAATGACCCGTCTCCTCTGCAGCCAATTTGGTTCCGCTCCATCGAAATCAAGCTGGTCACGGAGGAGACTACCCTCCTTTGTGTTTGTTCATTTGTGTATGGAGAGCCCTTTTGGAGTCTATAATGACTTAGGCTACGCTCTCAGCTAGAGTCCGACGCTGCATTGTACTAGAAATACCTTTTTTGTGAAATCGCTATAAAGCCAATCGGGAACACGTATTCGTGTTGAAAATATAGCATTAAAATTAGTATCACCCTTGTGGCCCCCGTGCAGTGGAAAACCTTAATTCTTTCATTAAAAGGAAATGAAAATAAAAAAAAACACATATCTACCTGTGCACCTATAAAATGGGCACAGCAATTTATCTCAAATATGAATGAATTTTAAGAAACATACGGGATATGATGAACATTGACCTGACGCCATGATAGTAGGATCTATTAGTCGTTTTATATACAATGTATATACCGTATTGTCATAATACCAATATTTGTCATTATATATGATAAGTAGGCCTAGGCCTAATATTTAGCAATGTAAATGTGCAGTTCATATGCACAAACGAATACTGATCTTTATGATATTCAGGTTTTTGTACATCACATATAACATGTCACATAGGAGGTCATACGTGTTGACCTTCATCTATTGTATTTGTTCATCTGTGTATGGAGAGGATTAACGCCATTAAACGCCATTAAAACTCCATCAGTATTAGGGCGTAGTTCAGTGAACTCACCGGATTGCTATTCCAAGTACTTTGATAATACAGATAATATGTATTAATGGGTCGAGGCGATTGCATTGAAAACCCTAATAAATTATTCATAACAGTTACGTAATCAATCGATAGTGCGGACACTTTTCATTTGCAAACCACCAAAATTCGTGATCTTTTAGCGTTGGAAAAGAAACCACGTGAATAGAGTGCCCTCTCAAGAATATCAACTCTCTGATATAACTATCAGACCACGAAGTAGTTACGTAACTCCGTGATGGTATCGGAACCAAGCACTGTTTGTATGGCGATCATTACGATCACGCTATTTCGGTATGCCTTTTTTGTGTACTGATTGTTTCGATCGTCGTTCATTACTTAAGCGCGTGATCCCGTTGACATAGTAACATGACGTAACTTCGATACCGGGCTTCGATACTGAATAGTTGTTGAGTGCACATAATATGGAAAGCCATTGGGGTATTGTGTGCCTTCCAAAGCGCCTTATAACATGTTCTCATTGTGTTGTGGAATCCTAGCCAGTATCCAATGATAGCTATAGAGGCCTTGCGTTTATCGATTGGCTCCAAACAAAGGATTTGAACCGGTTTCTTCCCCGTAATCATGGCGCAGTGCAGTCCATTCAGTCAAATGTTGTCATCAACCTATTTGATCGTAGTGCATTTTGTTATGTGTGTGAGACGAACTGTCGCGGTAGATGCAATCATGCTTTTGTTAAATGCAGTAGTCCGCCATATTTGCGGGATGATACGTCATATGCACAGCCTCTATTCAGTTGGTCGTTGTATGATTTTGTTCGTTCACTCATTCAAATTTTATTTATATCATTTGAAGACTGAGCCTATTATGAGCGTGTTTATAGTGAGCCCGATTATGCGGTATTTAGCTGGACTGCCACGCAGTCTATATTTGTTTATGTTTTACTAACCATTGCAAATATAGACTACGCGGTAGTTTAGCTAAATAACGGAAAGATTGTCTCACTATAAACACGCTCATTGATACATCCTCCGTGGAACAGTTTCAAACAAATATAGCTAGGGATTATTGGGGCAGAGGTTATCTTTTGAATCCTCTTAGAGGGCTATCATTTTTTTCGGAAGGCGGGTCCCAAATTTACAAAAAGTCTGCGTCAATAAAATTGCGCACCCCCTATTTCGGCAACAAACATTTTATGATCCCAAACCCCAAAATTTTATTGAAATCAGTCTTTTTGAATAAAATAACACAATTTCTGTGGTCATCGTGTGACTCCCTACATTTTTTTATGACCCCCTCCTATTATTCTTTCCAAGACTTTATGACCTCCGTATATTTGGGACCCCCCCTTCGAATAAAATGATATACCTCTTATGACCACTGATGCATAGGCAAGGACACTCGCGCGAATTGAAAGACTTGTCGCACGCGACAGTTCGTCTCACACACATAACAAATGCCTATACAATCAAATAGGTTCATTACAACATTTGATTGAATGGATTGAGTTACTCTAAAATGAAACGATAAAAACAAAGAATCATGAAAAAAGACACATACAAGATAAAATAATAAAATTATATAAACAATGTTAAAGATAAAATCAAGAAAATAGAGAATAAAATTTCCTCAAATCAGAAAAAAAACATTGACAGACATCATAATCTGTCAGAAATTACTGCATGAGATTCGAACCATCAATCTTCTCCACAAGTTCTCTATATCCTCGCACTAAAGTCTAATGCTCTGCTCACTGGGCCACAACGTATCAGGTGAATGATTACCGCATTATCATGAACAAGTTTGTTCGATCTTGTTCATAATTTTATGTGTCGATAGGTTTCACCCTTTAACTACACGTACCCTTAATGATCAGTGATAATAGTCGGCTTTTACAGGGATGGCGCTCTCTCATTTCCATGAACTCCGTAGCGCCATTAGGCGAACGTTTACGGTACAGCATGATTTTTTTAATTCTTTTTTTTTTTCAATTATAGTGCAGTGTTTTCGTGCTGTGTTTGGAATAGAAACATCCGTGTTCAATATTATAAAAATCATTTACACGGCAATGCGCAGCTGCGCACGCCTTTTGCATTCTACAGAGAGATCGAGGACAACCAACTGATCGAACACTACAGGCCTGGTTTCCCAAAGCTCGGCAATGTTCTCAAATGTTACAAAATGCAATACATAATAATCGATATACAAATGAGATAAATAGTATCAATACAAAGTAATCGAGGGTATGCATTACGACGTCAGTCATGACAGAGTCATCCTCATTTAAATAAAAGTATGTCCTCTATATTTGACCAAGATAAGCAATCGCATATACAAATGACAATTAACTACATGTAAAAACAGTCGCGAAAATGCTTCCCCATGGCCACGTGATTTCCCGGGAATCTCGGTCACGTCACTGCAAAATGTGACGTCAGTGAGATTTTGATACCGTAGTCAATATTACAGTAAGCCAAAAAATTAAGGTACCAGTTATGTTCACCTCATGTATATCCTACACAAAGACATATATGTCATAATTTGAACCAGCAGCCAATAGCTGCATCTTTTAGCTCGAATTTAAGACCTCATTCGTTGAAATTGGTCAAGAAATAAAGACACGGCGATCCCAAAACCCAAGGAAGATACCATTTTAAAAGTTGCAGTTTGCTGCATTGCATGCCCTATTGATTTGTACACAAAGCGTTCGTGAACAAGAGAACTAGCGCCATGCTTCCATTGATTAGCACGTTAAAACTAGCGTCGTGCTTTCATTGATTAGAACACAAATATGCAACTTTTGATTTCGTTTCTTCATTAGGTTTTAGATCACCGTTTCTTTCATTCTCAATCAATTTCAACAAATAAGGTCTTATATCAGAACTAAAGAATACAGGTATTGGCTGCTTGTTTTAATTTTGACATATCTATCTTTATTTAGGGTATACAGGGGTGAACACAACTGGTACCTTAATTCTTTGGCTTACTGTATTATGGGATTATTTTTACCTACTACTAGGTATATTTGATTAAAGCAGAATGAAAACACGAGGACACGAATACGAACACACAAATACGGCGCCATGCAAGGGAACTTTGAATTATGGGAAGGGCTTTAAACTCTCTTTTTAAACTTTAGTTTCTTCTTTCAACGGTTGGTCACTGCCATGCCATCTTGTTCGAAACCAGATTGCCCATTTGAATAACACCCTGTCATTTGTGTTCCAGGAGCAGACGTAGGTCGATGTCTGTCTGTTGTGCCACTTGTTGAGGACTTTTGTGCTCCTTTCGGACCAGAAAGTTTCAGTTTTTCACTCCACAGCAATCCTACTTGACGATTGCAAATAAAAGAGATGAAAATAAACAATCCCTGGAGTGAGTTGAGAATAATGAATATGTACCATAGAGCCTCGATGCCAGTAAATGCGGCAACATAGCCAAATATCCAGGTAAACCCCATTAGACTAGCAATCTGAAAACAAACATACCATACAAACCTCGTAACAATATCAGTCGCAGAACACGCACGCTCTACAATGCCATCCACGAACGTCTGTTATGAACGAATTAAAACTAGAGGCAAATGGTGGTCATAGACCACAAACCTAGCTGGGGCATGTTGGTGTTGTGGAGGTATCTGACCCCTGCAAAATGTTCCAAAAATGTTCCCCTGTCATGAGGTTTGTTGTCACCGAGTTTTGAGTCCTGTACTCCTCACAGATGTCCAGAAAATGCAATTCTAAGATTTGACCCAGATGACCTTTGACCAGACCCTGCAAGATGTTCCATAATTCACCCCTGGTCATGAGTTGTCACCGAGTTTGAGCCCTGTACCTCTTACAGATGTCCAGATAACGCAATTCTAAGATTTGGCCCCAGAACTTAGTGATGTCTTTTGAGCTGACCCGTGCAAAATGTTCCAATATGTTCCCCAGGTCAATTGCAAATCCACAGTAGGGTTGCAAATATACCATATGTCACTCGGAGTGCGACAATTTGTACAGATAAATTTATCACAGGTATTTTTTTTGTTCTTTATGACCAGAGGAAAAGTTTGACATATCGCACGACCCTGTAGGATATTTGGATAAAAAGATAGAGGGTTTGGTGCATAAAGTACAAAAAAGTGACTATATCTCATTAACCAATGATCCTACAGAGATGTGACCACTGACTTTTTTGTTCCTTATGACCAGAGGAAAAGTTTGACATATATCGCACAACTCTGTGGAATATTTGGTTAAAAAGATAGAGGTTAAGTACACAAAGTACAAAAGTCACTATATCTCATTAACCAATGATCCTACAGAGATGTGACCACTGACTTTTTCGTTCTTTATGACCAGAGGAAAAGTTTGACATATCGCACGACTCTGTGGGATATTTGGTTAAAAAGATAGAGGGTAAGTACACAAAGTACAAAAAGTGACTATATCTCATTAACCAATGATCATACAGAGATGTGACCACTGACTTTTTTGTTCCTTATGACCAGAGGAAAAGTTTGACATATCGCACAACTCTGTGGGATATTTGGTTAAAAAGATAGAGGGTTAAGTACACAAAGTACAAAAAAGTGACTATATCTCATTAACCAATGATCCTACAGCGATGTGACCACTGACTTTTTCGTTCTTTATGACCAGAGGAAAAGTTTGACATATCGCACGACTCTGTGGGATATTTGATTAAAAAGATAGAGGGTTTGGTGCATAAAGTACAAAAACGTGACTATATCTCATTAACCAATGATCCTACAGAGATGTGACCACTGACTTTTTTGTTCCTTATGACCAGAGGAAAAGTTTGACATATCGCACAACTCTGTGGGATATTTGGTTAAAAAGATAGAGGGTTTGGTGCATAAAGTACAAAAACATGTGCAATTTCACTTAGTTGCCAGCGGAAGAAAACGGGAAGATTACAGTGGTTTGTTGCCAGCGGAAGAACCCGAACGATTACAATACCTAGCTGGGGGGTGTAAACCCCCCAGCTAGGTAAAAAGATGCACACATTATGATGGTTGGACTTACAGCACTCATTTTAAATTGTTGAATTGACATATTTATGAATATCGACACGTATTGATCTAATCTAAATTTAAGTCATCCACCCAATATTAGAATTACAAAATTAATACAATGAAATCGATATAATTTTCTTACCTTGTTTGTTGCTCATTCAAGATGACAAAACACAGAAAATACAAATAAGTTGACATCAACTAAATATGAAAACAGTTATAATAGCAAATGCTCAAAGATCGTGAATCCCTTACTCAAAACATTTCAGATTTGGGATTACATCTATACTGATACTTGAACAGAATACAGCAGAACTAAAACTGGTTACAAAAATTTCACAAAGTAATGTCCTTGTGCAGATGGTATGGTACTGAAACGAGAGTGTTGGTGTAGTTGAAAATGGTTCAAAATCTGGTTTCTATTTCAAAACCAATTTCACTGGTGACCCCGTTCTTATCACAAGAGTTTATAAAATGTGGTGTTTTTCTTTCAATCATAAAAAGGATAATTGACCAGACAATTCTTGGGGACCATAAATTTGGTCAGAAATGTTCCTTTTTTCATTTATTGTCTTCCCTCAGAGCAGTAGTGACCCACTTAAGGCATAATGGGTCGATGAACTGGTATATGCCCCTAAGAGTGTACTATATCTGGTATAATTTATTATAATAATGGTTGTAAACGGACATATTTTCTGTACAGAGATGTAAAATAGGGCACTCTGGTAGCTTTGCTTTCACCTGCCATTATTTTAACTATTGCTTACTATACACTCTAAATTACAGGGATTTGAATTCAAATCCAAAAGACTTACTTACAAAACTTTCAAAGACTGTAGTTAGGACCAATCAATATAGGATTAAAATAAGTCTTTACAAAGTTTTAACAATTTCAGTCCCACGGGGATTTAAAAAATAAAACTTTCAGATTAAAAGTTTAAATTTACAAAGAGCAAATGTTAATACTTCAAAGACTTATTTTCAAGTTTAAAAGATTTAATTTTTAAATCCAAGGCGGACTGTAATCAGTGACAAAACCTTTGGATTAAAAAATGAGACTATCCTTAGACTTAAAATGTCAAATCCTTGAAAGATTAAAAATGCAAGTGACAGCAAGTCCATTGGATTTAATATTCAAGTCCTTTAAGATTTACTTTTAAGCATATCTGGGATTTATTTCAAAATAATATAAATCTTTATGGGGATTTAAATATCGATATTAATTACAAGTCTGTGTGACTTCTTATCAAGTAATACGTCTATTCACAGAAGTAATACCAAGTCAGGACTACTTCTTTCATAAAGTTCAAGCAATAGTCTGCAGTGCCATGATAATTCCAGTGTCACTGCAGTGGCCGAGTGTGATCCTTCATGGAAATAAGCTTACCCATTTATAAATTATATATGTGTATAGGTAAGCTTATACAGCAGAAGCTTACAGACTACTACCTTGGCGATTGAAGATAATGTTCACATTGGCCCTTCGTGCACAACAATGTAAGCTTTTTCATGGAAGATCATATAGTCACTGACATTGGCAATTACAGCATTTGGGATGCCATTCTGCAAAACAAATTCGTCCATATCACTTCATTCATTCGCTCGCCACCACACAAAATCGCAAAAGAAAGATGGCGGCTGAGCAGTCCAGGAAAACGTTTCGATTTGATCACGTGCACGCACCATCGCGTTGTGATTGGTTTAATGTTTAAGTCTTTCGAAAGATTTAAAAATCGATTTTCATTTCCCGATCCCAAAAGTAAAATTTAAATCCAACCCCGCGTAAAATAAATCTTAAAGACTTAAAATTTACAAGTCTCAACTAATATTTCAAGTCTTTCTAATTTAGAGTGTACACCAATCACTGTCACTATTATTCAAGTTTTTTGCAATAACCTTTCAATTCCCACTGAGCCCTTCCAAAATCATATTAGCCATCAATCCTCTCATACACACATTCCCTGGGCTTGGATGACGAACAGATGATAATTGCATTTTGAGAACAGGGTATGAGTTTTTTGTACCCATTATTGTCAAAGGTTATTCAATGAATATACAAATATATTGGGGTTCAAGAACTGTGCCCTGATAGATGAGCAAAAGAACATGTGCAATTTCACTTTGTTGTAGTTCGCAACATAAACTTAAATAACGGGCAAAACAGACACATCATTTATCGGTATGCCCTATCTATCTACCTATTGTGCAGAGCTACTACGGTGTGGGTTCCTCGTACTAACTTTGTTGCCAGCGGAAGAAAATGGGAAGATTACAGTGGTTTGTTGCCAGCGGAAGAACCAAACAATTACAATACCTAGCTGGGGGGTGTAAACCCCCCAGCTAGGTAACAACATACTAGCTTTCGCAAGTTCTGACTATTACATTGTCATAAGGTTCAGTTACAGGACCTTTGGGTTTTGTTTACTATACCCATGTTGTTGGTAGAATATTACGGTATCATGATGTAAAATATCACATTTATGCTGATGATATTCAGATATATCTCACCCCTGATCCCAGCATTCCTGGTGATGTCTAATGTGCCCTTTTTAAACTTTCTAAGTGTGTTGTTGACATTCAGCATTGGATGATTGAGAACAAACTCAGGTTGAACCAAGACAAGACGGAGTTTTTCATCGTTTCTTCTCTGCATCAGAAAAAGAGATTGGAAAACACCAGTCTTCTTCTGGATGGTGTTGAGATATTTCCGTCTATGTCTGTTCGGAACCTTGGGGTTGTTTTCGATCATCATATGTGTATGTCTGATCATGTAACTCAATTATGGCTCAACTCAACTGGCTGATAAGAAATATCTACAGAATTCGCCCATACATTGATTATGATACTTGCCATAATACTGTTAGAGTTGTTATTATATCACGTCTTGATTATTGTAAATGTGTTACTTTGTTAGAAAGATCTAAAGATCGTTGCAGAAGTTGCAAAATAAGTGTGCACGTTTATATTAGGTATGTCACAGTGGCTGCACAATAATTCTGCTACACTGTGCATGCAAGCATAACAGTGAATTGAAAAGGGCGCGCTTCAAATTTGGCCAATTTTAGAAAACATCCATGTCGATAAATGAATTTCTTCATATGCTTCATTTATCCAAATTGTTTGAATTTTTAATATATGGTGTGTGAAGCCTTCCTGAGGCTACCATCGGGTCCCGCCAAATTCCAAATTGTTTTGTTTAAGAACTACTGCCTGTTTTTATGGATTTTTGAAGATCGCTCATAAATCCGTAAATATACGCCTACTGAAGTAAAGGAAATAACACCATTTAGCTGAAATACTAATATTTCTTAGCATGTAAATTAATTCCGTCGACAACAAATGAAACACTTCCCTAAAACCAGTTGAAGCAAAACATTAATCAATGTTTTTTTTAGGGAGTAATTTTCCAAACCACAATAGCTCTAAGCCATTGTGTGTGTCCAAGGCCATACTATTTTCGTATACGCGGTACAGTAAAATTGCTGTTCATTTTACCGATTATCCTCCCATGTTAATCCAGATGACAAAATGTTAATTTAAAGTCTCATTGCAACTGAATTTTAATTTTTACTTTTCGGACTTGGCTTTGAGTAATGGTGACACATACCATGTTTACAGTAAAAATGAAAATTATATTCCAGACACCGTCAAAATGTCAAACTTTTAAATTTTTTGTATTGTTTTTAAATAATTAACTGCAGTTCATTTATTCAACCTCATAACAGGATCATACTTAAAAGATTTATGATGAATGAACAGACGTTCATTAAATATTGAAAAAAAACCAAAATTACTCATGCCTAATTTGCATAATAATATCATAAATACATAATTAGCTGTAATTACCTAATTTGCATAATTAATTACTTTTTGTGTATTTTTTGTCATCAATTGAAAGAACTTTGTATACATATATAAAAAAAAAAAACCGCACCTTTATATCATGTACGGTTTTCTATTGGCATCAATTTTGCATATTAATAAGCTGAACTTAGTCATTTTTTGAGATTTAATTTGTCTGCAGATTGGCCGAAATGGCTAAAATAGTATATTTGATTAATTTATTATCATTATTCAATGATGGATTTTTTAATTTTGTTTTCTGTAACGAAGTCAGGAAAGATAGGCATTTAACATGTGCTATTTAAATTAACGCTGTTTTTCCAAGCAAGCGTCCAAATAAACCTTCAAAATCTCGAAATGTGCCAATTTTGTCATTACAGCCATTTGTGGCAGGATTTCATTCCATCTACGAGCATCTTTAAATTGACATTACATCACAATGCATTGACCGATTTCAATTCTGTTTTTTGATTTTGATGCTTTAATAAAGCTTAATAATGTAGGAACATTAAATAACGCGTTTCTGCTGCGATTATTTTTGAGGTGATATACCTATTTATATGTCTCAAACCAAAATTTGAGCATGTTTTCCCTCTCTTGAGCCAACTTCATTGGCTCCCTGTCAGTGAGAGGATTGTATACAAGACGCTGCTTTATGTGTTGTAATCTCTTAATGGACTCTCTCCCTAGTTCATAACTAACTGCCTCACTGTGAGAAGATAATCCCAGAGGGCAATGAAGAACCACTCGGCAGATAGTATTTCCTTCTTTGTGCCTCGTTCCAAAATAGGTGCTGGTGATAGAGCCTTTTCAGTGGCAGCTCCACATTTGTGGAACACCTTACAGGTTCATATCAGAAATGCTGCTACTCTTGAATCATTCAAAACTATGCTCAAGACATATCTTTTTCCATAATATTGTTGCCTTTGTTTCAGGGTTGTTTGATTTCAATCATTAAGTTATAACCTTATGGACTTACCTTCATATAAATAAGAAGTTCCTTAGTAGTTCGGTTCAATGTTGACGTATCCTGATGAAGTCTGGCAGTTGCCCTTTTGGTAGATCTTATACCAGCGACAGTATGTCCGAATAAAATGACGTTAACGAGCAAGAAGATAGCAGCTGGAACACCAAATGTCAGTAGGTTTGCCGTACTATCGCTTATCCAACAAGCACTGGCGCTTCCGTACTTGAAATTGACATGGGTACATTGGCAGAAATGAAGAACAAGACACGGTATAACAATCAGGAAAGGTGAGCCCCATGCATATATCATATACAGAAACATAGACTTCTTTCCTTCGCTCACTTTCTTTAAATTATCCGGATTACCAAACGTTCTATCTAAATCAAATGCCAGAGCATTCATCCAAGCAAACGCTGCAAGCCATGCGTAATGTGCCAGCACAGCAATGGCCACACAAACGTTTCCGTTCTGAGTTTTGTTGCCACCAAAAAGAAGTAAACATTGACCTAAAAAGAGAGCGCCAATAAGGTTCATGATGAGACGGCTAGCACGGTTACGAAGACTAGCAAATAAGGCGTAAGTAAGAAATGTTAATATTACGGCAATCAGTGACAACACACTCCCGACAATGCTTACGAAGGTTTGCGCGTTTGAATATTCAAAAAACGACTCAGTATGCGTTTTATTGCGCGAAACATTTTGCTTGAAGTTGCACACTAAGATTTCATCATTTGAAGTTATGAAGTACTCTGTGGGATTAAAAACCTGGCCGGTTGGGATGTACTTTATCATTCCATCTGAAGAATTCCAATTACCAAATAAGGACACATTCATTCTTATATATGGGCAATTGAGATAGCTGTCCAAGTGGCAAATTTTAATCTCAATATCCTTGTTGAATTTGTTGGTTTCTTTATCAGTTTGATAGCGTACTCTAAATTCAACACCGTTGGGTGTTATCCATTCTAAAGATTTGTTCAGAAAGACAACGTAGCTGCCGTTTTGAATTAACAATGTATGATCATTTTCTGATATCCATTCCGTGTCACATGTGTATTTTAAATCTGATTCCAAACAACTTTTGGTGATTTCCAGTTTACTTATCATACTACTTGAGTTTTGCGGAAAGGATTGCAAAGAGTTTCTTGTTTCATAAACTGCGAGTCGATCTTGAATCATCTCCAGCAAATCTGCTGTACCGCCAACTGTGTACATAATATCAACCGAATTCGTCCAGGTATCATTGCATGTTATGGACACATTTAAAATTATGACATTGTCTAATAGATCCGTACCTAATAAGTGTGGCAATAATTCTTCGCTAATATTTTTAAAATTGAGCCAATTATCTTTACAGGCACCCGTGTGCAAAGTTACTGTTAGAGTAATAATCGTCTTTGCGAGCTTCATCAGCATCATTTACACATCCGGATAGCATACGTGGTTCACATTTTCTTGCTGCTGCAGGAGGATTAAAAACAAACGGCAAGCTCTGCATAAAAAGTTCACATCAATTCCATTTAGGTCAATGGGCAAATATGCGCAATTTAAAGTTGTTTCCCATGCAGTTAATTCTGATGTACGAACATTGTGACACTTAGCACAATATATATTTCTGTAAGTTATTCCTAATGAATCGGTCACTGGTACAGTTGACAACGTATCGTTACACACTGGTTTCTGGCACTTTTTACTCACAACACCAAGATCCTTGTTGCAGCTTGAAACCATCCAATAACTAGCGTCTCTATAAACACTTTCTAGAATATAGAGCCTCTTTACAGTAACATACTGTCTGTAGGCTGTAACTAAATCACGTAATTTTAACTCATTTTGAAATTCACTATGTTGGTCATGTAAACATTGATCTTTGTAGTCTACACAACAGTCGTCAAAAAAAATACAAGCTTTATCACAATGACACAATTTTAGAGTGGTTTCCTGGCCTTCGGAACACCCTATTAATTCACACAGGTGTTTCTGGGGACAGAAAGGTACGGTTACGTTGTTAACTTCGATTGTTGTATCTGAAAAGAGTAAAGGAAATAATTTCAATAAATCAAAACAGCATATCGATGGAAGTGGGCCACAAGCCACTTTCTCCAGTTGATGTTAACTAAAGGGAACTGGTTTGTTCGAAGCTCCTTTACTATACCCAGGGTCCGGCGTGTATATACCCAAGGTCCCTGTCAGTTTCTATTGTCGCTATACGCCTGCGGTATCTAGCCCGGATATCCAGCCGGCAGCAGCGAGAATGTATAGGGAGGAATTGAGCTCTCTAGTAAATATGAAATGAATTAATATTGGACATGATGCTGATGGAGTACCACCCATAGAGCTTTATAGAATGAGTAGGGTGATGACGAAATGAAAGACATGTACGCAGGAGTGAAATGAACAATGGTGAAACAGAACTCGTATTTAAAGAAAACTGGAGTTGCGCATCTAGCCCTAACCACCAAGTCCCGACACCAAGTGCAGAAAACAATAATCTAGTTCTTTTACTAGCATGTATTTTATATTTGCATAATGTTAATTGTGGATGTAACAACTTGCCTATCAGTTATCATTATGTTTTACTTACGTTGACATCGGGAACCAGTAAAACCTGACACACAGTCACAAGTAAATCCATTGATTCCATCACGGCATGTACCTCCATTTAAGCAAGGGTTAGGAGCACACTCATTATCTGAGAAATTTAAAAATTGATTAGTTCCATCACCATGATCAAGGCATATACCTCTATATAACAGTTACCAATCATCTCAAAATAGGTATCCACCGGTTTGGGAGACTGACGTCATTATATCAATGCGCATGGACTGTGCCATATTTCTCATACAACACCAACAGCTAGTGCCCATACACTTGAATTGTAAAACTTCGAGTAAAAGTCCGAGTATAAAAATTTACTTGATATTTGTAAAAATTTGAGTTGATATTTGTAAAAAATTTGAGTTGATATTTGTAAAAGGAGCTTAATATTAACCTTTCCATCTCGGCGCTAGGGATGTTCATTAAATTTTGAAGTTTAATATTTTTAGTTGAAAGTTCTTTCATTTGAACGAGAATCAAATTACCCAAACAATCATGTTTCTAGTGCATATACTTTTGAAGTTACAGACAAAAATAGTGCCACCAAATTGCCCAAAATTTTATGTGTGAAGTTGTGACAGCATGTACAATGTACACTACTGTATGCGACCCCAGATGGCCTCCTATTCTTTACTGTAAGAAATCTGTTTGGATGGTCTTGATTTACGCACAAATTACTTTTGCGCTTTAAAGAGTGCCGACTTGGTGGAACATAGATTGCACTATGTGATAGTTTATGAATCCAGTATTAATTATGCCAGTACCAAAATCAGTCAACATCACTAAGGTTTTGGTTAAAAAATTAATTTTTAGTGATTTTGCCCATTGAGCCCCACAGTAAAGCCATTTTTGGAGCGTATGCACATTCTACTTCCCTATGGACGAATAGCGCCACCCATAGTGTGTGATGTGAGCCTGCCTATTAGGAACGATTTTGAAATTCTATCGACGCTTTTTAAATAGAGCTTCAAACTTAGAACTAAAAAATTAAATATCAATCGTTAAAACAGCAATATTGTTGAATACATTATTCGTTTCAAATTAACAATAAATTTCAAACATATTCCATCCCATTTTACTTGCTTAGAGATCTTCTCAAATATTTTTTAAGAAGATTTTGTCTGTTTTGAGACTAGAAAAAAAACCGGGAAATACAATACTGGTCTGGATTCCATTATTGTAGCATTCTAGGAAAGTTAGGAAGTGTTCAGAAATACTTCGGTGGGGGAGGGGAAAACTTGGACTTGCGCCTATAACCCCGTCTGTGAAACCTAAAACTTTTTAACCCCTTCAAAGGGTGTAAAATGTTTTGCTCCCCTCCCACCACCACTTTTAAAGAAGTGTGTTTGTGTTTGACAAGGTTTGAAGTACCTGTAAAGACGGAAAGTCATGACTTACCCAGCCCGTTTCTTGTCATGTACTTCAAATTTTTATGAGTCTTACATGCGCTTTAAGGCCTTTTCTGGTTTATGTTGGACACAAAATGACACTGTAGAAGTGGGTGTAGAAAGCTCCCAATAGCCGTATCTTATGGGGCAAAGCTACAACTTATCCCACGTCCGTTTACACTAATTTGGCCATTTTGACCTAGCTACCTTACTTGCGTCAATGTATAGCTATGGCACTGCATATGCTTTTCAGCCAAATGTTTAATCCCCCTCCCGAGAAGTTTAAACATTTATGCCTCCCCGTCAAAAGATAAACAACATTTTAGCCCCTGCAACTATTTTGCCCCTTTCCCCACTACCAAGGTAGTTCTGACCAATAGCTTAGGAAAGGTTAATTTTAAATTGGCATTTCGTGATCATCCCCCTTCAGTCTCAAAAAAGTTGATATATTTATACCAGTGGAAACCTCTGGCTACATAATGTTTATGTACAAAGAATTTCTTGCAGATTAATTCGTTTTGCAAAAATATCGTTAAACTTGATTTACGTTCTGGTTAACAGAACGACATAACAACACAGTGGAGCAACGTAATACACATAATCATGCTCTTGAACGAAAAATCGGAATCAACTGAAATTTTGGGAATAAGCTTTTTCGTGGATATCTATATATACTAGTCATAAAAATAGGATGCTAGAATCACAAAATACTAATTTAAATGGTAGATCCATTGATAAGAACTTACTAAATTCACAGTGATGTCCAATCCATCCTGGCAGACACCAACAGAAATAACCATTACTGTTAACACTATTTATGCAGTTATAAATAATATCTGAAAAGGTAAAGACAAAATATATAAAATATATTCTTAGTAGTGGTAGGTCTATAGCGCCGGATCCCATTGTTCCCATTGTACTCGTTCCACTATCAGTGCTCATGGTCAGTGAGGTCTGAAACCAAACCTATAAATCATTTTAATTATTATATTTGCATATTCCACTTGTTTGAAGTGTCTACGCGATGTCTTCGCCCCGTTATTTCGTAAAACAACCTATAGATTCAGTCATTCATCAATCTAAAGATGTTCTCGCAGGTGTAAAGAAAATCGCACAACATTGACTAGGGTGGCAGACTAAAGCACCAATGAACCAAAAATTGAGCAAGGCTGACTAAGGTCACAGGTTGTAGTAACGGGGGAGGGAAATCGCATGAGCCAGCATTTTTAAAAAGATTCGCTGCATACTGGTTTGCATGTCATTTATATACTCAATTATTTACTCCTGCTAAAGTATTAGTTTTCAATATAAGAGAATCACGTTGCCTTATAATATTTGGAATTTGTGCTGTAATTAATAATACTGTAATACTTCAGAATTTAGAAAATAACTTGACAAACCATGATAGGGCACCCAAAGGCAAAAACTGTTCACGTTATCGATACAAATGCCGCCATTGAAACAGGGGAAAGTTGCACATTCACCAATATCTGAAAAGATAACGGGAGAAAAGTTTATTTTAGTAGACATAAACCTAGCAACTATACGGCTGAATAGTACCAAAATATTTGATTGTATAAAAAAAAAGCGCAGTGATTTATAGTGCGCTACGCACAGGCACAACGCCCAGACGTTGATCCACAAGCCTCAGCACACTTTACAGGTTGTCGCTGACCACTACGGGCCACATCATTCCACTAACCATTAAACAACAATTCAGGGACTTTGCTGCTTTAAGAGCGCACACCCTAGACATTCCACAAATAACCATCGCAACCAGGATCAGCTCCCCGAGTTTCGTACGGGTTACAACGAGACAAACTAGCAGTAAGTTCCTTGTCCAGGGGAATAACCGTCCCATTGCAGCAAATTAGTAGCTTGGAGCCCAGATTGAGTAACTTGAAGCCCCGATATAGTGACACAGGGCCACGACATGGTAACTCTGGGCCCAACTTTGTAACTAGCTGGGGTCCAAGATGGTAACTTTTGGATCCCTGAGATAGTAACGTGGGGCCTTGACCTCGCCCCAAATTTCTAACTTGGGGCCCCGACATAGTAGATTAAGAGATAGTAACTCAGGGCCCAAAATAGTACCTCGTGCTGCCCCAAGATAGTAACTTAGGCCCTACTTAACTCGGGGCCACGACTTAGTAACTTGGGGTCCTGAGACAGTAGCTTGGGCCCCAAGATAGTAACTCTGGCCCAGACTTAGAAACTTGGGCCCATATAGTAACTCGGGCCCACACTTAGTAGCGTGGGGCCCCGACTGGAAATATTATTTCAGGGCCCCAAGTTACTAAGTCGGGAAACTGAGTTATTAGTTCGGGGCCAGAGTTATTAAGTCGGATCCCCGAGTTACCAACTTGGGGCCCGTAGTTTACTATTTGGTTATTAAGTCAGGGCCCCGAGTTACTAAGTCAGGGCCCCAAGCTACTCCCGGAAGTTACTATGCTCGGGACCCAAGTTAATAGTACATCGGACGGGGCATATCGTGTCCACGTGTTATTAAGTCAGGGCCCCAGTATCTCAGGGCTCTAGTCACTAATTCAGGCCACGTTTTACTAAATTGGGGCCCAAGTTATTATCTCGGTACCCAAGTTACTAAGTCGGGGCATATCGTGGCCACGAATTACTACTGAGTCGGGGCCCCGAGCTATATTATAAGGCCCTAGTTACTAAGTCAGGCCCGAGTTACTAAGTTGGGGACCTGAGTTTACTATCTCTGATTAAGTCAAGGCCCCAAGTTACTAAGTAGCTCTAAGTCTGGGCTCCCGATTTTTATCCATGTCAACTCCGTATGGAGCCTCCGAAGTGACATGGAAGAAAAATATTATCTCGGGTCCGACTTAGTAATAGTAACTTGGGGCCCCGATATAGTAACCCGGGGCCCTGATGCAGTAACTCGGGGTCCAAGAGAGTAACTCGGGCCCCAACTTAGTAACTCGGGTCTGAGTTAGTAACTCAGTGCCCCAAGATAGTAACTCGGAGCCCCTAGATAGTGATAGTAACTCGGGGTCTGAGATAGTATCTCGGGGTCCGAATAACTTGGGGCCCCGAGATAGTAACTCGTGGCCCTGAGATAGTAACTCGGGGGCCGAGATAGTAACTCGGGGTCCTAGATAGTAACTCAGGGTCCTAGATAGTAACTCGGGGTCCTAGATAGTAACTCGAGGTCCGAGATAGTAACGCGGGCCCCGAGATAGTATCTCAGGACCCCGAGATACTAACTCGGGCCCGAGATAGTAACTCGTGGCCCCAAGATAGTAACTCGGAGCCCCTAGATAGTGATAGTAACTCGGGGTCTGAGATAGTAACTCGGGGTCCGAGTAACTTGGGGCCCGAGATAGTAACTCGTGGCCCTGAGATAGTAACTCGGGGCCCGAGATAGTAACTCGTGGCCCCAAGATAGTAACTCGGAGCCCCTAGATAGTGATAGTAACTCGGGGTCTGATATAGTAACTCGGGGTCCGAGTAACTTGGGGCCCCGAGATAGTAACTCGTACGCACTGGTACGCACTCAGAAATTTTGAATGGCCCCCTGGGGCCAAATGTTATAAACCTACTGTACACAAAGAAAGAGCGTCAGTTCATTGGACAACCAAGAATCCGCGCAGTTGATTTGTACCTTAAGTTTATAACATTTGACCTCAGGGAGGCCATTCAAATTTTTACCACTTTTAAAAGCCATATTTTAAGCTCCTCCCGTGTTCAAAAAATTGATACATTGGAAGTGTATTGCAGCTGTGATCAATGCCAATTGCTGACGAAGTTTAGGAAATATCACCTCAAACCCCTATAAATTTGAAAATAACAGAACAATGTTGCATAAAGTCCGAAATTGTGTCCCCCACAAAGCTCAAATTCAGCCTCCCTATATCCGCCATTTTAGGCAGATTCGCTACATTATGAGAACCATAATGTAAACTCATGGAAAGTACGTTTTCTATCAAACAATTATTTTACACCATCTCCCGACACACCCCAATTAATATTTAGCCCGTGCGGTTTATGCAAACCCCTTCCAGACCAGTCTTGATATTTTTTGAAAAAATATTCCATACTATATGTCAAGTCTGTACTTATTCCAAAAGTAAATCAATCAAGAAATAATTGTTATAGGCCTACATGAGACAGTCTTCCACAAATTGGCCACACTGTAAACTCAACACGAAGGGCCTCACAGAATCTCATTAATATTCATAAACTGCTCTACGTGGTGCCGAAAAGTGCTTCCCTAATATGATAGAAGCGTCGATTACAATCTCAGTTTTTAATATTGGCGTTATACCGTTATGTAACATAATAACTTAATAAGATATCGTGTGCCGCTCAAAATAGCTGAATTAAATTAATTTGACAGTGAGTTAGTGTAATATTTCTCTGAAACCCATTTAAGAGATAAGCCACCTGATTTTTACAAACTCGCTGGATATAAATTTGAATGTACGTGTCAATAGAGTGGGAAGACAGAAAGGTAGCGTAGGCATGTAAACTCAACCCAGTAAGTATCGAAACGATTATAGATGGTCAGATATGTCGGGAACTGAAATATATAGCAAAAACTTATTTAATGTATATAAAGCGCAGCTTTCTCCTGCGCAATTTGATACCTCTTTTGTTGCTCTTATAGGATATCATTTGGTCGAGTTATCGCCGCACACCGTCATCATCCCTATATCTTCGTGTTAAAAATTGCCGTGGTAGTACGATAAATCCTCACGTTTTTCAACAACTACGCATGGTGATTTTGAGCTATTTTGTTCGAGATAGGCCGTGCGACTCAGGCTATGCATACAATTTGAGATTTTGAGAGCCGGCCACACTGTTTCTATTCTATGTTTTACGATTTTCGCATGATCAGTATATGGCTGGCCGTAACCGCCACAACGTGGAGCTGCTACGCGTAGCTTACTTTTCGCTTCGCGGAGCTAAATTGACCAATCATGTTAGATCTTTTCATTACGCGGAGCCAGTTGATGCATCATCGTTCCAGAGAGAGAAAACTCTTGCCAAAATTAATGTTTACTATGTGGATTTTAAATGAATCGAATGTAAATAAACCACAAACAGTTGTACAGGATCAATACCATTGTTTGATTAGTGTATAGTCAATGTTACCTTGCATGCATGTGCCATGTGTGTGGCGTGTTTGTTGTTTGTTTGTCTACTGTGTCAGGCCAGGATCACTGACACCCACGGTACTGATACTGTCATACTATCACGGTGATCATATTGTTGAATGTTGTTGACTTTAAAATAATCATGATGCAGTCATGTCTACAGTAGAATTCACCACGACCTTTGAAGGACTTAAACCCCATTAAAAGCTATTAAACCAAGATAACACTCAATGAAAACAGCTCAACTATGTTACATCAGATCTTCTCTGGTTAAATACACACTGCACTTGTGTCTGTTTTACCTGTGCAATGAACAATGAGCTGGTATTATAGTTTCAGTTGGGTGAATGATTATAAAGCGAACGCAAGGTAACAATACTGTCTGGGCTTTTGTTTACGAAATGAGACAATAGTCTGCTTATTGTTAACCAGCGTTCTTGAAAATGAGAAGCATAATGGTTTGCAGACTTAACACGGTTTAGAAATAATTTGTTCATATATTTTGGTGTTATCTGTCGTTTACATATCCTTCCTAAAACACAAAAGTACCAATATTTCCAAACACCTAAATTAGCTAAAAATTTAGGAAATGTTACAAAACTATATTTTCTAGAATTTCAGAGAATACTTTAAATATTGACTGGTTATGTTTTACACAGTGACGTCATATAGGCAATGGCATAATACTTCTAACATACACTAGGTCACGCGTCAATGGTGAGCGCACTGAGTATTGTGTATAGGAAAACGGGCAGTACCGTAACTACAGTATGTATGGCCTACTACTAGTATATAAAGTAAATCCGAACTGGTTTGCTGAAGGTCGAATTCCGCAGGCCACGCCGCGCAAGATGTACAAATCAGCTCCCGGCGTACACTGCAGATCGCAGAATTGTGTGCATGGTTTACCACCACTCTGCCTAGCTATATAGTTCTGTACAATACTGTATGAGTTTCTTGTGAGTGCATGTCCATCTTAATAATAAGTCGGTTCGTACTTTTCATAAATTACTTTTTGAATCATAACTATCGTGACCGAGGATATCTTGCAACTACGTGAAGCTCGTCTGGCAAATTCTTAATGACTAAATTCGCTTCACGTAATGAGTAAGTCGTACTTGATTGGTCAGTTTTACCTCCGAGTAATGAAAAACTCTAACATGATTGGTCAATTTGGCTCCACGGAACAAAAAGTCAGCTACGCGTAGCAGCTCCACGTTGTGGCGGTTGCGGCCTACCATATCAGTATCCCATATGATATTTCTATTGTAAGAAAATTTTATTTGTTGTCACGTAAATCACAGGTTTCGTTTAAATGTACTAACTGGAAATTAAATGTACTAATTAGTGAGGACCGGTATTTTGCTGTGGATATGTTTAACTGCAAAATAAAAAAAAAAAATTTGAAATCCTGGGTAAAAATTGTGATCATATTCAACTCTTTGAGAAATAATAATATAAAGGAATGTATGTAAAATCCAGCTGCAATACAATGTACATTATTGACACACTATCACGCTCTTTATCTTCGTCAATAATAGAATAATCGATTTCAATCGAATTGAATGCATGAGTTTGTAGTTGACTACTGAGCGACCTAAGCGATCGATTGCTAGCCAATCAGATAGAACTCCTTTTCTTGCGTTCAGTGAAATACCACTCGCCTGTCGCTCACTACCACTCGCCCGTCGCTCACCAACGGAGTATTAAATTTATATTTATCGTATAGGACGTCGACGGTGTGCGCCGCTTGAGTGGCTTCAAGTCGGATTTTGAAAGTTGCACTTAGCTCCTATTCAAGCCAAATGCATTCGTCGTGTACACACCCAAGCACACACACCATCAAGACAAAGGACACCGATGTGCTCTGTTTACTTAACCATGAACTTTACTTTATTTTACTCCTTCGACTTCCAACTTCAATACTTGCTACCCTTTACTTATCTCTGACTTATCCCGGGGACTTATCTCATGAACTCTTTCTGCTGACATATCTCAATACTTGGTGTGCCCACCATCACTGTCTATCACTGCCTGGATTCGTTGTCATACTGCAGTTACTGTCCGTTTTCCTATACACAATACACAATACACAGTGCTCTTACCATTGACGCGTGACCTCTACAAATAGCTTACGTTAGAAGTATGGGGATTTGCCTAGTTAACGTCGCTGTGTGAAAACTAACCGGCCAATATTAAAAGTACTCTTCTAAAATTCTAGAAAATATAGTTTTGTAACATGTCCTAAATTTTTAGCTAATTTAGATGTTTGGAAATATTCGTACTTTGGTGTTTTAGTGTATGTTATAGGTAATAGTACATTGCCTAGTTAACGTCGCTGTGTGAAAACTAACCGGCCAATATTTAATAAAAGTACTCTTCTAAAATTCTAGAAAATATAGTTTTGTAACATGTCCTAAATTTTAGCTAATTTAGATGTTTGGAAATATTCGTACTTTGGTGTTTTAGGAAGGATATGTAAACGCCAGATAACACCAAAAAATATGACGAAATTATTTCCAAACCGTGTTAAGTCTGCAAACCACCATGCTTCTCATTTTCAAGAACGCTGGTTAACAATAAGCACGTATTGTTTCATTTCGTAAACAAAGCTCACACAGAATTGTTCTCTAGCGTTCGCTTTATAATCGTTCACCCAACTGAAACTATAATACCAGCTCATTGCTCCATTGTACGTGTAAAGCAGAAACATATGTTGTGTGTATTTAACCAGAGAAGATATGATTTAATAGCTTTTAATGGGGTTTAAGTCCTGCAAAGGTCGTGGTGAATTCTACTGTAGACATGACTGCATCATGGTCGCATGCTCTGAACAAGATGTCTTATCTTTCCTTTGTCAATGTCTCGCCATTTCCTGAGCAGGATGCGCCGAAGGCCTTCTAAGGTGGTGTCAGGCTTGATTGCCTTGTTAGCTTTCCTCTTAAGAGTGTCCTACAAGTGTTCTAGTGGATTAAGGTCAGGAGGACAAAAGCAATGGTCATTTATTGGTCACAGTACAACGCATTTGGCTTGAATAGGAGCTAAGTGAAACTTTCAAAATCCGACTTGAAGCCACTCAAGCACCCATAACTCGACTAAATGATATCGCAGAGCAACAAAAGAGGTATCAAAATGCGCAGGAGAAAGCTGCGCTTTATATACATTAAAAACGTTTTTGCTATATATTTCAGTTCCCGATATATCTGACCATTTATAATCGTTTCGATACTTTCTGGGTTGAGTTTTATAAACTTATTGACCGCCCCGCGTACCTTAAAACTAAAGCATATACATTACGAGTCAACTTACCTTCTTGATAGACATCAGTAGTTGTTGGTATAGGCATTGTTGGTGCCAATGATCATCGTTTTAGGCCTGTTCCCTTCTGGCAGTGTGTGTCTGGCGCCCTCAGGCAGTTTAAAGTTTCTAGTTCAGGACAGGACATGGCGGATCTGACCGACGAAGCCAAACAATGTATTTACCATTTTCCGATGATGCTTATTAGAAGTTTAAAGACAGATTTAATGGATCAACGTAAGATAATAAAAGAAGAAATGTTACTGTATCTACAGAGTCAACGGTTGTCTTGTGTTGGTAAGGAGTGTCGTCGAAATTAATGCGTAAAGATATGTTCCGTCAGCTGGTCATTTCCGTAGAACTTTCAAGTTCAAGTAGGGCCCGTTCCTGTCCTCAAGGATCCTCAAGTTTGGATCAAAATTACCCTACATTAACGTAAATACATTGTGGCGTAATTAAGTGGAGCATAGAACAGATATCTCAAAGTACTGTAAGGAAGCTTAAAAAGATTTTCTAGTGCTTCAGAAGGCCCACAGGCACGATTTTGTGAAGTGCATCAACAGCATGGTACAATTTTCCTGCAAAGATAAACAGCAGCCGTCCAACATCCTTGCATCTTTGGGCTGCATCAACAGCACGTTATAAAGTTAAAAGGATTTTAAGCTTATAGATCGCTTAAAAGGATTTTAAGGCTAAATAAGGCAGTTTGCAATAAGTAATTGCATCTGTAGCTCATCTAGTTTTAATTCTACATCTAACTAGTTGAAATCGGGAGGCTAAATCATGTCTTCGAAGAGTAGAAGTAGTCTCGATAGTAAAAGCACCGGGTCACATCAAAGTTCGATGGAAAGGAGCCTGGTAAAGATGGCTACGAGAAAGGCAGAGTTACAGTGCCGCGCTGAAGCGCTGAAAAGGAGACATGAACTGGAAGCACAGGAATTCCACTTGCAAAGAAGGAAAGAAGAATTAGAATTTGAGACAGAACTTCAAGTAGCGGAAGCAAAGTTAGCCGTATTGGAAAGAATGTCTGAAGGTCAATCAGAGAGAGGCAGCTGGAAAAATAAACCTCCATTTGACAGTGCACAGCCAGAACTGTCAAATTCTGTAAAGCAGTGGGTCGAGACTGGCAGTTATGAACCTGTGAGAGGCTTGGAAAGACAATCTCCAAGCAAAGAAGATGTGCCATTGTCGCCATACGAGGGGGCAAACAATAGCTGCAACCCTCACAATGAAAGTGAGGTCATGCCAAGTTCAAGTAAGTTCATACAGCATGATTTTAGTAATCAGACATGTCAGCCACCGAAAACAAAGATAGAGCCTGACATCTGTAACCAGGAGAGCTCATCATCAACAGCCGGAAGAATAGCCGGGAATGGAAATCTGTGGCATGGGGAAAACCCAACAGTCACCACTGTAGGCCAGACTGCTGAAATTATAAATAGTCTAGCAAGCATGCTGTTAGAGCAGCAGAAATTGGCTACTTTGCCAAAAATAGAGATTGAAAAGTTTGATGGCAATCCACTTCAGTACAATGCATGGAAACAGACCTTTAAATTCACAGTTGAGAACAAAACATCAAATGAAATGGACAGGTTGTTTTTCCTTGAGAAATCAACAATTGGGGAGCCTAATAAGGTGGTGAGAGGTATGCTAAACAGAGGCCCTACAGCTTACACTGAAGCAATGGCACAGATAGAGAAGAAGTTCGGAAACAGATACAAAATAGCAGAGGCGTTTAAACGCAAAGCGGAGCAGTGGCCAGATGTCAAAAGGGATGATGGCGCTGCATGGTCTGGTTTCTCCATCTTTATCGGTCAATACTGGAACACCCTGCAAGACTTGCAGTTCACTAGCGAAGTTGACCACTCTAGCATGATACGCCGGCTATTGGAAAAATTGCCGTATTACATTGTCAACCAATGGAGAGTGTTGGTTGACAAAGTAGAGTTAGAAGAAAAGCTGGCAGGGTTCCAAGAATTCGTCAACTTTATAGAAAAGCAAGCACGAATGGCCAATAATCCGCTATATGGATCGGTAAACAGCACCAAGAACTCCCAGTCTAAGAGTCATCAACCTGCACACAGGAAACGTTTAAGTTTCGCAGCTCGTGCAGCGGAGATGAAGCCTGGAAATACAAATACAGTGGAGAAGAAGCCTGGAACTACCAACAAAGGAAAATGGTGTGGATTTTGTAGAAGTGAAACACATATGTTGAGTACCTGCTATGAACTGAAAAGGAAACCACATGGGGAAAGGATAACCTTCATGAAAAGCCAGGGCCTCTGCTATGGGTGCACAAAAAGGCCACTCATCTTTGCAAAGATTGTACGTCAAAACTAACCTGCAAAATTTGCAACAAGAAACACCCAACTGTGTTGCACAAAGAAGACAATGGAGGTACACAAAAGAACACTGGTAGTAGTTGTACCGGGGCCGGAAATTCAGGGCAGAGTGCAGAGAAGCCTATCTTTAGCGGGCTAGCAGGGGCTGGCAACACCACACAGTCCGTGTTGCCAGTCATCGTACGCAACAGGGAAACTGGCGTATACATAAAAACAGTTGCCATGCTGGATGAAGGCAGCGACGCAGTATTTTGCACGGAGACCCTCAGCGATCAACTGGGTGCTTCTGGGTGTAAAACTCAAGTGGAGGTCCAGACAATTACAGGAGTTAAATCTTTAGACAGTCGCAAGATACAGCGATTGGAAGTCATGGACATTAAGTGCGAGAATGTTATAGAGCTACCGAATGTTTACACCTGTCATAGGATTCCAGCTAACACATCACATATGCCAACGGTAGATGATCTCAAGTCATGGCCATATCTTAGTGGTATTGATTTTCAAGAGTGTGATGGAGATGTTAATATTTTGATTGGGAATAATGTTCATCAAGCCTTAGAACCATGGGAAATAGTACACAGTGAAAGTGGAGGTCCATTTGCATGTAAGACTTTACTTGGGTGGACAGTTCACGGACTCACCAAACCAGGTAATGACACATCACAGTTGGAGTGTTATAGAGTGACAGCAAGGGAAATTGAGCAGCATTTGGTCACCATGTACAATCATGATTTCACAGAGAGAACTATTGATGATGAAATAGTGCCTCAGAGGTCCATGGAGGACCAGACATTCATCAAAATGGCAGAAGAAAGCATTAGAAAGGTAGACAATCATTATGAGCTTGGGATCCCATTACGGGATCCGAAGATGGAATTTCCAGCCAACCGTGTATTGGCAGAGAAAGGGCCTGTCACTTGAGAACCAAATTGAGAAAGAATGAGGAGTTCCACAAGGAGTATACACAGGCCATGAATACCTACATTGACAAAGGTTATGCAGAAGAAGTATCTGAGGAATATATACACAGAGATGATGGTAAACTGTGGTACTTACCACATCATGGTGTGTATCACCCCCAAAAGCGTAAACTCAGAGTCGTGTACGACTGCGCAGCCATATACAAAGGAGTGTCCCTCAACCAGCAACTCCTACAAGGACCTGACCTCACCAACTCTCTGATAGGGGTTCTGATGAGATTCAGGGAGAGTGCAGTTGCATTAAGGTTGGTCTGAACCCTGGAATTATGGAAACTTTCGGGCCTCATAACTTCGAAATTGTTGGTCTAAAGTATATAAAAGTATACATATTTAGAATGGCAAAGACTTGATAAGTTCATCTGTGAGGTCAAATTTGGGCCAAAATGGCACTTTTGGCCCAAAATCCCAAAAATAACGGTTTTTGGCCCACTTCTTTTTTGTGCACCGTAACAAAAAATTCTTGGGCCAAAAGTTTTTTTGTTACTAATTTTGACCAATTTCACCAAAAATATTTGAAATTTGTGCCAAAATCGGGCTTTTTATGATTTTTTGACAAATCGGCATTTTTGACCATTTTTGGCGCAAATTTCTCAAAGTTAGTCGAAATTCAAAAAAATGAAAAAACGGGTCCCAGATATTTTGATCTAGTTTTTAAAAATTAGTTTTAAAAAAATTTGACCTCTCAGATGAACTTATCAAGTCTTTGCCATTCTAAATATGTATACTTTTATATACTTTAGACCAACAATTTAGAAGTTATGAGGCCCGAAAGTTTCCATAATTCCAGGGTTCAGACCAACCTTAACAGCGGACATAGAGGGCATGTTTAACCAGGTGTTTGTGCCATATGAACACAGAGACTTACTTAGATTCTTGTGGTGGCCAGAAGGTGACATCACGCAACCATTAAGAGAATACAGGATGAAGACTCATCTGTTTGGGGCAACGTCATCCCCTTCGTGTGTTAACTTCGTTATGAGACACACGGCTGACACCTGTGATATTGATAAGTATGGCGAGAGTGTAGCAGACTGTATCAGAAAGAATTTCTACGTGGACGATTGCTTGAAGTCAATCCAATCTGAAGAAGAAGCTATACTAATGGTTAGTAATCTGAGAGCTGTAATGAAAGAAAGTGGATTCAATCTCACCAAATGGGCATCAAACAGTAGGAAGGTGCTTGAATCGATCTCCGCAGAAGAAAGAGCAAAAGGAGTGAGAAGTATTGAATTCCAAGATGCTTTGCCTGTGGAAAGGGCTCTTGGAGTCCTTTGGTCTCCAGAAGTAGACTCATTTGGATTTCGAGTACAAGTGAAGGACCATCCTACCACCAGACGTGGTATTCTTTCAGTGGTAAGCTCATTTTATGACCCCTGGGATTTATAGCACCTGTGATACTGCCAGCACGGAGAATCCTACAAGATCTTTGCAAGCTAGAAATAGGATGGGACGACAGAATTCCTTCAGAGCATGAAAGGAAATGGAAACAATGGCTAAGTGAGATCCCCAAAATATCGGACTTTAGTATAAGAAGATGCTTTGTACCAGATGAATTTGGTATTACAAATACTGTACAACTTCACCACTTTAGTGATGCCAGTGAGCTGGGCTATGGTACCATTTCATATTTGAGGTTCACCAATCAAGGAGGAGAAGTTCATTGTTCACTGGTGACAAGCAAGAGTAGAGTGTCACCACTCAAGCAAGTGACCATACCTCGCCTGGAACTAACAGCTGCAACAGTGGCAGTGAAACTCAACCATGTGATCCAGAAAGAGCTAGACTTCAAGATAGATAAGACCTTCTTCTGGACTGATAGTATGACGGTGTTGCAGTACATTAGCAACGAGGCAGCACGATACAAGACTTTCGTAGCAAACCGTCTAAGTATTATAAGAGAAGGTTCGGAACCAGAGCAGTGGCGGTACGTGGATACGGCCAACAATCCAGCTGATGATAACTCCAGAGGTCAGACGGTTGATAAGTTCCTGACAAACAAAAGGTATCTCCAAGCTCCAGAGTTCTTGTGGAAAGAAGAAAGTGAGTGGCCAGTAACCAAGGCCAACCAAGATAGTACCATACAGCCAGATCCGGAAATAAAGCAGATCAAAGTTCAAGCAATACACGTACAGAAGAAAGTGGTTGATAATGATAGTGACATTATTGATGAGATGTTCAACCATTATTCTGATTGGGTGCGTCTGAAGAGAGCCATGGCATGGTGGCTAAAACTTAAGAAGTTATTGCTGAAGAAGAAAACAAAACAGAAGTCAAGCAATCGAGGGAAAGAAGTCACTCACTGCAGTTGATTTACAGGAAGCAGAAATTGCTATCATCAGATATGTGCAGCAGAAGTCATTCCCTCAAGAATTAAAGTTCCTACAACAGACAAAGAAAACCCCCAATAGTGACACACAGAAACCAATGAACTCTGCGGTAGCCAATCTAGACCCAGTCCTACAAGATGGAATACTTAAAGTGGGTGGCAGATTACGCAATGCACCCATTCCAGTCAGTGCCAAGCATCAAATTATTCTTCCAAAGAATAATCATGTCTCTAGCCTCATTATAAGGCACGTGCATGAACGTCAAGTCAACCATCAAGGCCGGAACCATGTAATGGCTGAGCTTCGTCAGAAATATTGGATAGTAAAGGCCAATACAGAAGTGAGAAAGATTGTGAAGCGGTGTGTGACATGTCGAAAGTATCAAGCCAGTGTTGGAGTCCAGAAAATGGCAGACCTTCCAGCAAATCGTGTTACACCTGAGGAACCAGCATTTACAAGAACTGGAGTAGACTATTTTGGGCCTTTAATTATCAAATGTGGGCGTACTTCAAGAAAGAGATACGGGGTATTGTTCACCTGTCTGGCAAGCAGAGCTGTTCATATTGAAGTTGCTTCAAGCTTGGATACCAGTTCATATATTAGTGCAATCAGGCGCTTTATGGCTAGACGGGGACCAGTCCTAGAAATGAGATCCGACAACGGGACAAATTTTGTGGGCGCAAACGCCGAGCTCAAGCAAGCATTCAAAGAGTTGGACCAAGAGCAGATTGAGAGATTTACCAGTGACAAGGGAATTAGGTGGTTTTTCAATGCCCCATCAGCTTCCCACCATGGTGGAGTGTGGGAGAGGCAGATTCGAACTGTCAGGAAAATCCTACAATCCATCCTGCAGACCCAGCATTTGAAAACTTGTCAAAGTGAAGAACAATTGAGTACCCTTCTATGCGAGGTCGAAGCAACAATAAATAGCCGCCCTTTGACCCGATCATCAGATGACCCCAACGACTTGGGTGTTATAACGCCGAATGATTTGTTATTGCTAAGGCCAAATAAAGTTCACCAACCAGGAGTGTTCACCAAGACAGACATTTACGCAAAGAAAAGATGGCGTCAAATGCAATACCTGGCCAATTTATTTTGGCACCGGTGGATCAAGGAATATTTACCGGACTTACAGCAGAGGCAAAAAATGGTTACAGCCTAAGAGAAACCTGATTGTAGGAGATGTAGTAATGATAGCGGACGAGTCGCTACCAAGAAACACATGGCTCATGGGAAGAGTGCTTGAAACATTCCCAGATAAAATGGTCATGTGAGACAAGCTCATGTGAAAACTGAAACCACCACACTTCATAGACCCGTAACCAAACTGGTTTTGCTTTTGGAAGCTGATCTTCAGGATCCAGAAACTCAAGGAAAATCCTTGAATTGCAACCAAAGTAACCAGATGCAACAAACCGTGAATATGAAACAAGAACCAGCCAAAGCTACTAAGACCAGAGTTGTAAGACAACCAAAGCGTCTTGACCTGTAAAATGGATAGTAGGCCAAATAAGTGAAATGGACACTTAATCTGTTGTGTAGGCAGGCAATTTGTGAGGTACTATGCCGGATTGGGAGAGGGGTTCTTGTTGAATTAAATTTAAAGCAATTTGGACCCCGGATTCTACAAGGCCAACAGTAACTTTCAATGTGTGCTTAAAAATTAAAATTGTCAGCCTACATGCAGTGAGCCTAATCAACAGTTTCTACTGAGAATAATGGACTCTTGTTGTAGCTAAAGCCTATATTGAAAATGGGCTTATTACAATACATCAGCTATATGAGGACATTAAAGTAGGTTTACCTTAAGTGCGACAGCTATCTCCAGTTGTGGTGTGAATCTACTGCAAGCAACAACTTGGCATCTGCAGCAGTCAAGAATGTACGTGGTTCATCTGTGACATCACAAGTAGGAGCATGCAGCTTGGTATCATACAGCAAGTTGGAACAGCAAGTATCGTCTGAGTGTAAACGCTGTGCAGAGGCATCGCTCTAACTACTCCGACACCAAATTTATTGGAAAACAGCCCATAATATGTTAAATATTCCACCCAAATTTTGTGTTGTGCAATTAACTGAAAATTGAAATAGCTTGCACACAGGGTGTGAAAATTGAAATAGCTTGCACACAGGGTGTGAAAATTGAAATTACACACAGAGTATCCTATTTGGTAGGTTTCTTGGACATGCATAATATTTCTTGAGGTTCGGAGTATTTCGGATTTCAGTCATGCCCCTACTGTCTTTTATTTGCTCATTGTGTATGATTGAAGCCATCCAAACTACTCTGAACATAGCCATTGTAAATGCATGTTCAAGCAACTTCAGCATTGAATAATATAATGTGCAGTTTGTGTGCATGTATAGCCAGCAGTGTACCAGATCAGAGCAGCCATGTATAATTTTCAGCATGTAGAAAGTGTGGCACCATGAGCTATGAATGGAGGTAAATAATTATGGATATTGCTTCAGCCAGATTATGTTTGGGGATTTAATCTTCAGAATTATGGAGCTCGAATCTACATGTGTTCAACAGATGGAATGTGGGTCATCTTTTAAAGGTTAAAGGATGCTACATGGTACATTGTACAAGTCATCATTTCTTCAAAGCCAAGCAGAAATGACTGCCAAGTTTACCTGTGATTTACTAGTTGTGATCAATGATCCTGCAGCAGTGTTTTTATATTACAAGCCAATCTTCATAAAGTTATTTGGAAGTTGCCATGGTTTAGGTAACTTAAAGTTGTATTGTGCATGTTGCTTGGAAACACATCAATGCTAATAATAAGAGTATTTTGGATGTCTACTGTGTTTAAAGGGAAAGATTGCTCTGTGCTACACAATTAGACTGTTCAAACTACACTGCCCAAATAGCCTGTTTGTAAATGTGTGTTCAAGCAACTGCCATGCAACATAATCAGTGTTGCAAAATTTCAGAATAGCAACATAGGCTTACATCTGTGGTCAGCATTCATCGTGCTTCAGTGTGAAGGAGCACCTATATTGTGTTTATCATTGCCATGGTTGTGCACAGGCAATTTTATAATTTGTTATTGTCATGGTTGTACCCAGGCAATACACATGTTTCACATGGATGGAGATTTGGATACAACTCTTCAGACCTACAGATTTGGATACACATTCCAGGCATGTGATTCTGGGATACGAATTTCTTAATTTCTTGTTATGAGAGGCACAAGCAGAGCAGTTTAGTATACAGCAGCTAAGGATAGGAGAACCAGGATTCTGATGAGGACTAGTAAACTGAATCATTTTATGTGTGTTAAAACAATGATTATTTGGTTACCTGACATTTGAGTGTTTTATCTGTACACATTTACTAGACAGCATTCATAATCTTGTGTTCAGAAATGTAAGAGAACTTTAGCTTAAAATCCAATTCAAATCACAGTGATGTGCATCAATCTGAAATTCCAGTTTTGGGGAAATTTCAGTCATTCATTTTGATAAAGTGTGGTTGAAATACGAAGTTTTGACCATTTCTGCATAATTGTTATATTGATTAATCTGATAACCATGAAAAGTTTCATGTGAGTTTTGAGTTACCATTGGTGAGTTAATCAAGGTTTAAGTTATATTCATGCAGATCCAGCAGTAGAGTATGATATTGTAAAATGGTTCTGTTTGTTCCCACAAATTAAGCATGTCAAAATTACATGTCAAATGTTATTCAGAAAAAATTTCTGCAAAATTTAGTTTTAATTTGAAGGTAGATGATTATGTTTGAAAATCAGATAATTTTGTGCAGGTTTGGACAGGTACCCTTTTTAAAGGTGTTTAATTACTGTACCAAATTACACTCATGTAGTCTATGAAAAATGACTGCTCACACTTCAAGAATTTCAGAGATAGTTTTTTCTTTATTTGACTTTTATTGATACATAATACTGCACAAGAAAAGTGTTTCATGAATCATGATACTTGATTCAGATCAAGTTTTGCTTCATGTTTCCATTTAAGAGTTTTATCAGATACAGTGAAAGATCTTCGATACAATGGAGTTTCAGTTGTTTCTTTTATGACAAATAGGTCTGTTGGCATGTTTGTATGCCAGTTCTGTTTTGTGTGCCAAAATTTATAAATCAAAATGAATCATGTATTGAGGATGGTTCACTGTATACTTATTGTGTTATTATTGCATTGTGTTAAATTATCTTAAACTTAGGTGGCTATGTCTATCATATGCGCCATGTTGGTTTGGAGTTCTTTGGCACCCAATTGTTGTCAATTCAGGTAATTGTAAGGGAATACAATTAGGGGCTGGAATGTTGGTGCCAATGATCATCGTTTTAGGCCTGTTCCCTTCTGGCAGTGTGTGTCTGGCGCCCTCAGGCAGTTTAAAGTTTCTAGTTCAGGACAGGACATGGCGGATCTGACCGACGAAGCCAAACAATGTATTTACCATTTTCCGATGATGCTTATTAGAAGTTTAAAGACAGATTTAATGGATCAACGTAAGATAATAAAAGAAGAAATGTTACTGTATCTACAGAGTCAACGGTTGTCTTGTGTTGGTAAGGAGTGTCGTCGAAATTAATGCGTAAAGATATGTTCCGTCAGCTGGTCATTTCCGTAGAACTTTCAAGTTCAAGTAGGGCCCGTTCCTGTCCTCAAGGATCCTCAAGTTTGGATCAAAATTACCCTACAGGCATCATTCCTGAAAACGTTTGCACAAAGCATATGGACCAATGCAACGTGATCAAAATCACGATCATAAACACCTCCATATCATACTCCATTTTCGCTGTTTGAAACAGATTGTTTAAAGCCTGGGGTTTAAGGCTTCATACACTCATGTTAGCTCATGTTTTTGTTTGTTTTCCGTCTTTTCCTCCCTGGGTACGGTTTACACATTCAGAGATGGAGTTTAGTGAGCACTTTTATAGTATACAACGACTTGTTACCAGGGCTCATACCGGACTTGTACAAACCTCATATCCCAGTACAAACTGATTCTATATTAATCAGAAATTAATGATGAGATCGTGTAGATTCCGCGCTGGTTTCCGACATACAGCCTGTCTCAAAAAAAATTGTGCAAGTGAAAAGCGCCCTCTTTGGCAATTAAATAATACCGTTATGACATGATGCTTACATCCACGTCAAGGGCGTAGTCTTAGCTCTCGAATACCGTTTGTTCTGTTCAATTTGCTTGTTTTAATCTCGAGATATGTTTAGTTAATGACGAAAGGGTAAAATCACAATGTGCCACTTTTACTAGGGAAGAGGGCTTTACATGTAAATCAGTGATTTAAGTTTATCAAGAGTTCCTTTGTGAAATCAAAAGAATGCACAATACAAAAAAAATTACTGTTTTTACTGTTTTATCATGATGCAGGATTAATGATTCTCTTTATCCACTTAAGTTAAAACAGATTCAAAGATAAATAAATATTTCACATTTCATAATTCTGCTGTAAAATTAAAAACATGTGCATGTCAATGATTTTATCATGGTAAATACTGTTCTCTTAGTCACTTAAGACATGTTAAAAGACAAACAAATATTGCACACTTAGCCTATAGGATAATGAACGCGTATTACTTGTTGGGAGAGAAATTATAGACAAAATAATGCACGCGCACTGATGTTGATGCATGCAATGCACGAGTCCCGAAGGGGGAGTGCATTAGACGCATCAACATCAGCTATCATTGGTTTTACATGTACAGCTCTCGTGCTTAGTAAAAGTGGCACAATTGTGATTTTACCCTTTCGTTGTTAAATAATCATATCTCGAGATTGAAACAAGCAAATTGGACAGAACAAACGGTATTTGAGAGCTAAGACTGCGCCCTTGACGTTGATGTAAGCATCATGTCACACCGGTATTTTCTAATTGCCAAAGAGGGCGCTTTCCACTTGCACAATTTTTTTTGAGACAGGCTGTATATAAATTTTACCAACACTATTAGGTTTCATCAGCTCATGACCGGTCATTAGTTGAACACTACAGGGCTGATTTCTCAAAGCTCGCCCGTGTTCTCATTAATAACCTTTTACATAAATGAAGAAGTAGATGTTAAGTACTTCAGGGCATATAAAGCCTACAAATAGTATCACATATTACGCAATGCGTATAGTATCTACATACAATGTTTACCCAATTTTTCATTTTAAAAAATCGAGATTTTATGTACTTCTAAATTTTGACCCACAAAAAAACCTGTTTAGATAGCCTAGGTTAACTGAGAATGGCCCATATGTAAACATCTCAAAAAAAGTAATTACCCCCTTTAAATAATGGCCATTATTCAAATCTGTAAAATGCGTTGGAAGTAGAATTATTTTTTGCGCATTTTGATACCTCCTTTAATACGATAGCCCAGAAAACAATAAAACACCGGTCAATTTAATGTAGTGATGTCCGGATTTGAAAGTTGAACTTACATACAATACAAAAACACTCAGATATCATTACACAGATTTCCTTACATTATACTGAATACAAAATCATTACTGCAACTTTCAAATCTTAGGTTACATTTTAAATGTACGCTGTGAGGTCAATATTTAGTCAGTTGCACTCGTACAAATGAGGTGTCAAAATGTGCAGAAATAAATTCTGCTTCCAACGAATATTACAGATTTGTAATACAATAGCCCGTTTTTGAATAATGGCCATTATTTAAAGGGGGTAATTACTTTTTTTTTGAGATGTTTATGTTAGTATCACACTGGGTGACACAGGTATTGATTAACTCCACTCGATACTTTGTTCTGCGTGCTGTCACTTATTTCTCTGTCTTTCTGTCTGTCTATGACTACTACTTTCTTTTCCAGGGTATATAGTCAACTGTTACGCATTCTGCGTGAGACTCACGCTTCGGGGCACTTTTTTACGCTCTCACGCCAATGTAGTAAAATCTCACACAGAGCTGGCAATTCTCACGCATTCGCACGACAAGGTAGTAAAACCTCACGCATTCGTATCCCCCCCATTTCCCCCTCGACAATATCTAATGCCACACAATTCCGAAAAGTTATGGCTATGCTTTTCATCTTTTGAATCCAGCAAATACAAAACTGTTCTTAATATGTTTTTGTAAAATATTATGTGCAAAACATTTTGTCAACAGTTAAATAAGGTTCTGCTAGAATGTTTTGTATCTCGTTTTCAAAAATGTTTTATGAATGTTATCAAAACATTTTATACCCTTTATATAACCCGACATCAAATGGGCTTTGCCCTTTTGCCCTCTTTAATACCCAGAATAAGAAGAAAAACGGAATTTTTTTTTTTTATAAAAGCTGAACAGTAGATATTGCAAAGAAAATTTAATTAAACTGATGCAATTTTGAGCGGCACGATGAAGTATCGTGTTACATATAACACCAATTTAAAACCTGCGATGGTAATCAACCCTTCTATAATGGGGAGCAGTAACTAGGCGAGTTAAAAAAAGCGAGTTAAAGAAATGCGAGTTTTGTCAATTACCCCCACGAAGTAAGCTAAAGGCGAGTTACGACAAAGCCATCAAGTCCCATCGGCGAGTTACGACAACGCCATGATATCCCATCGGCGAGTTACGACAACACCATGATATCCCATCGGCGAGTTACGACAACACCATGATATCCCATCGGCGAGTTACGACAACACCATGATATCCCATCGGCGAGTTACGACAACACCATGATATCCCATCGGCGAGTTACGACAACACCATGATATCCCATCGGCGAGTTACGACAACACCATGATATCCCATCGGCGAGTAACGACAACACCATGATATCCCATCGGCGAGTTACGACAACACCATGATATCCCATCGGCGAGTTACGACAACACCATGATATCCCATCGTCGAGTTACGACAACACCATGATATCCCATCGGCGAGTTACGACAACACCATGATATCGCATCGGCGAGTTACGACAACACCATGATATCCCATCGGCGAGTTACGACAACACCATGATATCCCATCGGCGAGTTACGACAACACCATGATATCCCATCGGCGAGTTACGACAACACCATGATATCCCATCGGCGAGTTACGACAACACCATGATATCCCATCGGCGAGTTACGACAACACCATGATATCCCATCGTCGAGTTACGACAACACCATGATATCCCATCGGCGAGTTACGACAACACCATGATATCCCATCGGCGAGTTACGACAACACCATGATATCCCATCGGCGAGTTACGACAACACCATGATATCCCATCGGCGAGTTACGACAACACCATGATATCCCATCGGCGAGTTACGACAACACCATGATATCCCATCGGCGAGTTACGACAACACCATGATATCCCATCGGCGAGTAACGACAACACCATGATATCCCATCGGCGAGTTACGACAACACCATGATATCCCATCGGCGAGTTACGACAACACCATGATATCCCATCGGCGAGTTACGACAACACCATGATATCCCATCGGCGAGTTACGACAACACCATGATATCCCATCGGCGAGTTACGACAACACCATGATATCCCATCGTCGAGTTACGACAACACCATGATATCCCATCGGCGAGTTACGACAACACCATGATATCCCATCGGCGAGTTACGACAACACCATGATATCCCATCGGTGAGTTACGACAACACCATGATATCCCATCGGCGAGTTACGACAACACCATGATATCCCATCGGTGAGTTACGACAACACCATGATATCCCATCGGCGAGTTACGACAACACCATGATATCCCATCGGCGAGTTACGACAACACCATGATATCCCATCGGCGAGTTACGACAACACCATGATATCCCATCGTCGAGTTACGACAACACCATGATATCCCATCGGCGAGTTACGACAACACCATGATATCCCATCGGCGGGTTACGACAACACCATGATATCCCATCGGCGAGTTACGACAACACCATGATATCCCATCGGCGAGTTACGACAACACCATGATATCCCATCGTCGAGTTACAACGACACCAAAAGGTCCCTCAAGCGAGTTACGACAACACCATCAAGACCTGTAAGCAGGTAAGCGAGTTACAGCAATGTCGCCAAGTCCTGTAAGCGAGTTACAGTATATTTGCATTTGTTAATTTGACAATACAATCCATGGTTCATCTTTGATTCAGTCGTTAAATAATTGAACCTCCCAATCAATGAAACTAGTAGAGCATAATAATAATAATAATTTGATGTGTTGTGTGGTATGTATATTTTTTTAATGATCTATGATTTTTAACATTCAAATTCAACCTGAGGGAGGAGGGCCTTTCTTTTCACATGTAATACAGATACAGCACTAGTAGCAGGGGACACTCGGGGACGGGGTCTTTGAATTGTATGGGCCGATGTGCCATGCAGACTTTCGGATGCTGACTTTCTCTATAGGCCCCTACCTATACTTTTTGCTATCTTTGCTTTCCACAGTATACCAACTTTTCAGACACGGAACAGCTTCCTGGACCGCATTTACAGCCCAATAATTGGCACCCAACACAAGAAATCTGTGAGTAAGTGGAATAGTGTGGAATAAGACCTGTTTCTTGAAGAAAGTGTGTGAAAAGCAGAAAGCAGCCCGTTCCACACTATTCCACTTACTCTTTGGAAATAATCACCTGTGTAAGGATCTCGTAAACATTCTTACAGATTTCTTTTGCTGAGTGTCAGTTATTCGCCTGTGAATGTGGTCGAAGCAATCGAAGTATCGAAGCAATCCTGTGTACCATTTTGGTTCATTTTTATGGACAGGATTTTAAGATATGACCTTGTGAATAATTATAAGTTTCTTTTTGAGCCCAGTTTATTATCAACTGACGATAACTCATAATGTCAAACCAAAATGATAGCAAGGTGTCTGTGTTATCTTCAGTAGATAGCAAGGTGTTTGAGTTATCTTCGGAAGATAGCGAGGTGCTTGAGTTATCGTCAGTAGATACCAAGGTGTCTCAGATAGCTTTAAGAAGGTTTAAACATGAAGCCCCGCTTGGCCAGTTCTCCACAGAAGAACTGACTTACACAAAATTACTTTGATGACAGACAGAACAGAATTTACATGGATAAATTGTAACCTTGACTAATTCCCCAAGGAACGTGAACCAAAAGTGGGACTTTCACTTTAAGTAGCCACTACCTACGTGCCACCATTCATGATTGTAAAGAAGACTTATTAAAATAAATGAGTAATAAATATCGTTGAATCAAACGCGAAAACGCGCCACCATTTTCAACTGCACACAATTTCATTCCATTTCGTGTAACTCGGAAGACGATGGCGGGAATGCTTTAATGACAACCGCTCAATTTGATTCAGATTGATCTTTGTGGCATCCATCTGGAATCACTGCAATTCAAATACTTCTTGTGTTTTATTTTTTAAATGTACATTTCTTTTTAGGCCATGATCATATATTTACCACAACATATATTGTGGGTACGGGAGCTAAAAGTGGAACTTTTGTGAATTATTTCCTTCAAAAAAGGGCTGATTATCAACGCTTCTTTAAGAAAAAAGTGGATCTAGGGCTGGACCAATATTTTGAGAGGAAAAATAATTAAATTAAATTAAATTAAAGAAAAGAAGAGGAAGTTGGAAGAAATATATTGTAATGTGCATCTTCTTTTGACCCGGTTTTTAGGCCACCATTCACAATTGGTCCAATTTCGCCTCCATTTTAGCATTAAAGTTGCAAATTTACACTGGCTCATTCGCGCGCATTAATTTGTCTCGGTATATTTTTTAGCAATTTGAAGAAAGAATTCTTGAAAACACCTAGGTTGCAGTACAGTGATGGGGGTGGGGTGTAACACTTCATTCCGATGAGAAAGGGAGCAATAATGTTGACATGCCTACCTTGCTGTTGTTTACGGTGCACCATTAGGGCCATCTGAACGATTTACGTCGTTTACCTCGGGCATGTGCCCAAATTACCCTATTATACTTGCTGGGAGTAAAATGGTTTAACAATTGAGTTTTAAGTTGTAATATTGTGTTTCTAGAAACACAATACTATACTTTTGATATCAGTTTTTCTTGAGTGACAATTTTTAAGTCGCACGAATGTAATTTGGTAGATGCGTGTACAAAATTAAACCTAATAAAATAAGAGTATTGCGTGACACAATTTTATCGAAATCGTTTTCAGACAATGAATAATTATGAAAGTTTCATTCTAAAGAGGATTGGTCTCCCGATTGGTCTGTATTTAATCATCTTTGTTTTCGAATCAAGTTACCCGTGCCATAGTAGGATAGGTTTTACATAGTATGTAGGAAGTTTGCTTCACAAGGTTGCACAAGCAAATAGGCCAAGACCATTAAGCTCCATATCAAACGTTACATAGGCCTGTTGACTGACCAATTTATGGGTGTAACTGTGGGAAGCAAACTTCCTACATTATGTGAAACCTATGGAATATTATGCTTAGAGGAACAATTTGAGACCATTTTGACAACAATCGGAGCAAGTTTTCAAATTTGACCCCTTTTGCTTGAGAACCATACATCACAGATAGGTCAAACTATACTTTTTCTGAATCCTTATGACCAGAGGAACACTTTAATTGGCATGGTTTAAAACACAATTTGGACAACTTTGAATTTTTTCCCTGTATAAAGTTCGATGACCTCTGCCCGCCATCTTGGAATTAATTTAAATTGGCCCTCTATCCAAATTTATTAAGCATATCAAGAGCTACATCTGTGCCAATTTTGGGGGTTTTCACCAAAAGTGAACAATACTTTCACTATTCTGCAGTGCTATTATAGCATGTGATTTAAAGGAAGAGTAGCATTTTAAAGATTTTCACAAAATGACCTCTAATAACCCCTATGACCTTTGATCCCTATCTGGGTACTTATATTATATACATTTTATCATCTTGCTTTGTAAATATTACCTACATGTATGTAAACATTTGTAAATTTTGCTTTTCTTTTGTATTATGTAATTTACCTCTTGATAAAACTTGTTAAAATCTTATATCATTTCATTATTAATTATATCAGGGTCTCATGGGAGACGAGTTTTTGTAAACTGAATGAAATACCCTGAATAAAGATTGTTATTTATATCTATTTATCTATTAAGCGCGTTTGGCACTAGTAGTATTTTAAAAGACGCACTAAAGAAAAAAATAAAGATATATTTTGGAGCTTCACATTTGCAACGAACAACGTGAAATTACAGGGTTCTTTGAACATTAAATCAATTATAACATTTCCTAAAGAAATAGAATTGTATTTTATTTGGGTCCAAACAGACGAGGCAATGCAAACAAAATCGATATTTAATACCAGCGCATATGTCGCCAATGCGAACCACTCATTCGAACGTGAGTCGTGTCGAATCTTTTGGTATGTCACGACTGCCCGCACGCCATGTACGTACTGTGTTATGCACATCGCGTACGCGTTCGACTAATATTTCCATCGTAATAATTTAACGACGGTTCCTGCGCTTTATTCAAAATCTCGGATTTTGACAAAACTACAGCACCTAAAGTTTGTTCCAGGTCTTCAAGTTGGCAGGTGAGGGTAGTGTGTCTTGGATTGAGTTGAGATAAATTTCAGCATCTCAGGTGACCAGGGGTAGAGGAGACTATTCCATCTTGTGTCCATGTGCATGGCTAATTCCCATCCGAGGAAGCGAGCTTGTTTTGCCATTCCATATAAGGAGACAAGTAGGTGCTCTTCTGAGACATCTATGGTAATGGATGATAGCGTGCTCCTATGCTCTTGCTTAGACATCTGCTCTTGGTGTTTCTGACCCTTGATAAAGCCCAGGCCCTGGCGACTATGTTGCCCTCTGCATAGCTCGTTGATAAAAAGATGTGTTTCTCTTTCATGCAACTCTTTCACACCATTCCACTGTTTCTTTCCTGTTTTCTTTGAGTAAATCAGTTCACCATGTTCTATACAAGTGGTTGAGTTTTACAGTGTATTATATTGATCATCAGTTTATACCACTTAACAGTCTTCAAATTTGTCTAATTTTGAGAGTGCCATAATTTATGAGATTTTGATAAACTTGTTTGTTGCGTACTTTGCCCAGTAGCATGTATTCATTATTCGATGTGATAACGCATTATTTTGTTGATCATGATTTTTGTAAACATAGCTCTATTATCGGCACTCGATAATATACCATATCTGCATCAGCCATCTATATACATCGATAATTTCAAGATATATTTGTCAATTCGTTTTATATATTGCTATTTAGTTGTTTTCATCGATGGTTATGGTCAACCAGTTAAACGATTTTGCTTCATTTATATTTTCATAAAATGTTGGTATATTTAGTTTAAAATCATATGAATTACTGTCTCAGGTGCAAGACAAATTTTTACTGTATTGATTTGCTCAGTTCCTTTAATTGATTGCTTAGACATGTTTTTAAAATTTTCATTTTGGTCGAGAGACCAGGTGCTGAAAAAAAATAATTTTGCAGGTATATTGTTTGTTTGTGTAAATTTGTCTTATTATTTATCTTACTAGTTAGCTTAAATTACTTTCAAATGCTGAATGCACACATCTGTATTATTTGTTCCAAATATGTTAATGAAATTGATAACAACTATAATTACTGCATTGTATGTCATGGTTATGCTCCCAATGATTGCATCCTTGTAAACAGGAATGAAATATCTTCAAATCTTTGGAGTTGTTCTGAATGTACCACAAGAATAGTTAATTTTCCTTTTAATCATTATAGTGATGATGATGATTTCACTGATGCTATTGAAGGATCAGATGCAGACTTTCATGTTAATGCTGAAAATATTCATTGTTATGATCACTTGTGTTTTAATCCTCTAAGAGATGATGATGATCTCAATTCAAATGAAAGCGAGCAAAACACAAACTGTAACAGCACTTATTTCACCTATGATAGCTTTAACAGTCATGTTAACAACTCGAGCTCAATCAGTGAAGGTACATCTGGTCTTTCAATTTTCCATCTTAATATAGACAGTATGAACAAGCATTTTGATGAACTGAAGTTATTGTTGCAATCCATCAACCAACAGTTCTCGATCATTGCCGTCACCGAAACTTACTTTAAATGTACACCACCTGATTATTTTCAGCTACCAGGTTATCAATTTGTGTATAAAAACAGAGTAGATAGACCGAAAGGTGGTGTTGGCATTTTTGTTCACAATGACATAAATTTCAAAATTAGATCTGACTTAACTGAAATAACATCTCAAACATTTGAATCAGTGTTTGTCGAAATTGAAAGAGAAAATTGCAAGAATATTATTGTAGGAGCTATCTACAGACCTCCGGGAAATGATAACCCCATTGCCCATTTCAACTCTGAGTTTGATTATACTTTGAATAAAATTTCGAATGAGAATACAATCAGCTACTTACTCGGTGATTATAACATAGACCTGCTGAAGGAAGAGATTCATAGACCAACAGGCGATTTTCTGAACATGGTATATTCTTATACATTTCATCCAATAATTAATAAGCCAACCAGAATCACCAAAACTTCTGCTACTATTATTGACAACATAATTACGAATAACAACACGCAGTATCATTCTGGTATATTTGTAGCAGATATCAGTGATCATCTTCCAATCTTTGCCAGGACTAATATTGATTTAAATAGTAAAAAAAATAATCTATGCAAAGAAAATAAAAGTAACTATAAAAGGCAATTTACAGATGATAACATAAAGTTACTAAACAACAGACTTTCTTCAGTCAACTGGGATGAATTCTTAAATTGTCAATCACCAAATGATGCTAACGCAATGTATAATAAATTCATGGATAAATTTAGTGTTTTATATGATGAGTGTATTCCCACCAAGAAATTCAAAAATAGGAGGAAAAATGAGCCGATTTCGCCATGGATAACTAAAGGTATTCTGAATTCAATTAATCATAAAAATAAATTATACAAATCGTTTCTGAAACACCGAACGGCCGATAAACAAGATCGATATAAACTTTATAGAAACAAATTAAATTCAGTGCTAAGGAAAGCTAAGAAAAATTATTTCACTCATAAATTAGAAAATTACTTGTAAGCATGATATGAGAAATACTTGGAAAACTTTAAAAAATATTTTGAATAAGAATAAAGTTTTAAAACAGTCTAATAAATTTCGGGACAAAAATAAAGTTTCCACTAATTCAAAGGATATTGCTAATGGCTTTAACGAGTTCTTTGTAAACATGGGTCCAAATCTAGGTCAATCAATTGACAGTATTCCTGGCATTGACTATTCACATTTTCTTTCAAAGAGTAAGATTGCGAACAACAACAGCGTCCTATTTACACCCATCACTGAACATGAAATTCTCAAAATAATCAATAAACTTGATTCAAATAAAAGTCCAGGCCAGGATGGTCTTGGTTCATTCATCATCAAAAAGGTAGCTCCTGGAATAGTGCATCCACTTGTAACCATTTTCAATGTTTCCATTTCCACGGGCAGAGTACCAGACAGTCTTAAAATAGCAAAGGTCATTCCCCTGTATAAGAAGGATGAATGTGATTTGTTTTCAAACTATCGTCCTGTTTCTGTTTTACCCATTCTATCAAAGATTCTTGAACGTCTTGTATTCAACAGATCTGTATCATACTTAGATACACATAGCATTTTGTATAAGCGCCAATATGGTTTTAGAAAGAACCACAGTACATATATAGCAGTGATAGATTTGGTGAATAAAATTACGGACGCAGTAAATGAAAACAAATTTACTGCTGGTATCTTCCTGGATTTATCGAAAGTGTTCGATACAATTGATCACTCAATACTTCTTAGTAAACTATACCATTATGGCTTTAGAGGTGTATGTTTTGACTGGTTCAAAGACTATCTGTGTAACAGAAAACAGTTTGTAACTTACAATGGTGTTTCATCAGAGAGCAAAAATATCACTTGTGGCGTGCCTCAGGGGTCAATATTGGGGCCACTGCTCTTTATTCTGTATGTTAATGATATCCATCTCGTTACAAATTCTCTCGATGTTATATCCTTTGCAGATGATACTAACTTGTTTTTCTCACACAGCCAACTTGAGGAGGTAGAAACAGTAATGAATAAAGAGCTTACTCATATAGACAGATGGTTTAAAGTAAACAAACTATCTGTAAACGCCAAAAACACCAACTACTTGGCAGTGGTAAAAATACATGCTCTGACTATACTCTACATCTTTGTCTTGACTCAAATGAAAGTGAAGTCACTCCTCTTGAAAGAGTCACCAGCACAAAGTTTCTAGGCCTTCAAATTGATCAAAATCTTACTTGGAAGGAGCATATTGTAAATGTCATTAAAACTTGTTCTCGAAATGTCGGCGTTATTAACAGAGTTAAACATTTTCTACCCAGTGAAGCTTTGTATACATTATATTGTTCGTTAGTCTTGCCGTACATGAATTATAGTATTTTAGCATGGGGATGTGCCTGCTCTTCATATATTCATAATCTGTTTAAAATTCAAAAGAGAGCATTGCGTATTATTAGTAACAGTAATTACAGATCTAGAACTAATCCTCTGTTACTTAAATATAATACTTTAAGCATCAAAGATATGTACGCTCTAGAGCTTGGGACATTCATGTATAAACATACAAATTGCTTATTACCCAATGTTTTTGACGACCTTTTTACAAAGCACTCTGAAATTCACGCTATAAACACTAGATATAGAAACAATCTCGTCTTACCTCGAGTCAAGAAAGTCTTTTGTGAGAAATCTATTAAATATGCAGGTATAAAGTTTTGGAATGTTATTGATACTGATATCAAGTGCTCGTCATCAGTGAAGCAATTCCGGAAAAAGTATAAACAACATCTAATGCAAAGCTATTCTTAGTCTTTCAATCATGTGTACCTCACCAATATTTTGTTCACTAATTTCATTAATTTACTTTCAATAATTAGTTTTTGATATGTGCATTTTGTTTTTCTTTGTTTTTCCTTAAATGTTAACATAGGATATGTCATTGATGGACATGACAGCTGGTTGGTTGGACTCGGCATTTTTGTTGTCTACCAACCTGCTGCCATGTCAAATAAATGCCATATACCTGTATCAAGAGCTACAGGCCTTAGGGCCTTCACTCATCGTTGTATTATGCATTTCCATAGTTTATTATATATGTATTATTCCTGATATCTTTTATAATGTATTATTCTTATGTATTATTCTTGTATCATGTAATGAGTGAAAAGATAATAATAAATTAATCTAATCTAATCTAAATCTAATCTAATCTAAATCTAATCTTTCCTCTCTGTCTCTGCTCTGTGTGACCATAGATTGTCTCCTCGTCCACAGAGTATTTCACGATGTGCACGTGGTACTTCACCAACTGCATACATTTGAAATGCGTTGTTAAAGCTTTCAGTTGGAGGCCCTTGTTATCTCTCTTTCTGTAGAGAATAGAGGTGTTGGCGCATTTCGGCAGGCCTGCCCATCTCTTGAGGTAGCGTGTAGCCACAGCTTGAAGATTTTGGGCGAATGACACTGGGAAGTAGTAGATGATGAATTCCCAAGATATCCTGCTCACAATGTGGTTTTCATATATCCACATCTTAGCGATGCTAATTATATATTTTCAGGAGAACAAAACCAAAATTTACTCACTAGTTTGACGGTTTCGCTTTTCATGGTCGAAAAGCATAATCAGAATATTGATTGATGATCACTTCTTCCGGTTGGACGAATCCCGAACACAGAGGGTGTAGAATTGTCACTCAGTAGAGGATCATATACATGACTTAGAAAGTGGGCCCCGTCGTCCCTATTCATGACGTTGGGTCCTCTTCTACGAATCCAGATCGATTCCTTGATGCGTCTTATATGTGCGTTGCACTCTTTTCTAAGAATTTTTGAGTTGTCCCAATCTATTACGTGGTTCTGTTGAACTGCATCTGCATGGTCTGCGATAGCTGATTTTGATTGTTCAGTTTCTGACTGTTTGCGTGTTTGACGCGTGTAGCTTTGTTCTGTCTTTTCCACCCTCATAGTTTCTTTCTGATGCTCTTTGAGTCGCGTTGCAAACTTCCTTCCGGTCTCACCAACATAAGTGTGGTTGCAATTGGTACAAGGTATCTCGTAGACACAATCTGCAGCTGAATCTGTGCTATTAATGGGGTCGACCTTGTCCTTGGGGTGGACCAGCAGTTTGCGGAGGCTAGTGTTTGGCTTCATGGCTGTTGCTATGCCATGTTTTCTAAATATCCTACTGGCTTTTTCTGCAAGCCCTTCCACGTAAGGAATGACAACAAGTCCTTTGGTTTGCGTGTCAGTGTCCTTTTTCTTTTTAGGTTTCTTTGCCTGTTTCTTATCCATATTTTCTTTCACTTGCTTAAAAGCCCAATTTGGGTATCCACAGCGGCCGAGAGCCTCTTTGATCTTTATTTCTTCCTGTTTCTTATCCGCGTCCTCAGTTATGATGGAATTCATTCTATCAAAAAGAGTCCTTTGGACCCAAAGTCATGAATAGGGACGACGGGGCCCACTTTCTAAGTCATTTCTCATTAGGTCAATAGATTACACCATTCAATATTTATAGCAAGGCGAATCTGGTAAATCTGTTGAAAACGACCACCCATCACAATTTTTGACCAAAATGTAGGTTTTAAAAGTCAAAACCTCAAGTGTTCCTTACAATTTTTTTCAAATGTTATGTCATTAAATGAAAGAGCACACGTATATTGTCCATATACTAGCCTCGTTAGAATGAGCAATGGCCAATTCTCTTTAAATGGCAAATCTTGTGCAAACAGTTACTATTTTCGCCTGTTTTGTCATACGGTTGTACATTCAATGAACTATGACTTTACTAAAGAGCGCCTACAAATTAATATGGGCTCTAACAGGCTTGCGTACACCAAGGCTACAGAAGAATGAGTTCGAGAAATGCAATTTTTTCATAGATTTGGGGGTCAAAAGTCATTAAGGGTCACATCGCGGCTGTGTTCGTGGCCTTAGACCACAGCTAGTCAGTGTAGTTAGAGACTATTTCAGAGTTAACATGATCAGCACCACAAATAATTTTCTAATTACAGTGCCATTGATACTCTTGCACAAGAGTATGTCCTTTTCAAGGTTTCCCATTCTTACTGTCGGTATACATTATTTAATGAAAATAACAGGTTCAGTTGGTACACACCATTTAATGAGAAGAGCGGGTGGAAAAGGAAACGCATACACCCTTTAATGAAAACAACAGGAAGAGGTGGTGACGTTCAATTGGCTATACACCCTGGGCATATAATAGGGAGTAAACCATAAACAACTAAATGTCATGCAGGAAAATAATCTTTTTGATCACATGACACATGACATACTATAGTGGCAGGGTGTTAGGGGCTGTGCAATAATTATCTGTCCCTCGGGTGGGCAAATTCCAACACGACTTGCCAATGAAATGCTTAAGCCTACCTCCAATCGGCCAAAATAACTTGCTTCTTCTCTCGGCCTGCCAAAAATATTTGCCCCCCCCCCCCCACTCAACCTGCTAGCCCTACACATGGCACATTTTGGAAACCCAATTTGCAAAATTAAATGACCTATAGTTATTTAAAGGCGAGCGTATAGCGTGTAGGAAACCTTGCATATTAGAATCCATACCTTTTCAGAGGTTTTTAAACGTAGACATACCCCATGAATGTGTGTCAAAACTTTCTCCCCCCCCCCTTTGACATGTCAAAATATCCCCCCCATTTTTGTCCTACCCAAATTTTTTGGGTGATTTTGCCCTCTTGGGGTGATACATAAATATTGCACAGTCCCTAGAAGACGATATTGTAAAGATATTATTTGCTTTATATAGCCTAACCAGTCGGAGCATCGTTTCCATTAGATATCAGCGCACATTTTTTAGGAGAACGTAGCAAAAAGAATACCTTGTAATATTGTTAAATAGTTGAAAGCTTTGTTGAGGGCAAACTTTAGATACCCTAACACTTCTGGAAGTATGAAGGGGATTTCAAGTTTACTCCTCCTGGTACTGATGACAGGATATACTGAAGCAGGTAAGTAGACCTTTAACAACTTATCTGGGGGTTGGTAAACTGCAAGAACAAATTACTTGTGAAAGTTTTATTTTATTTTATTTTATTTTATTTTATTTTATTTTATTTTATTTTATTTTATTTTATTTTATTTTATTTTATTTTATTTTATTTTATTTTATTTTATTTTATTTTGTGTGTTTGTGTGTGTGTTAAAATTGGTCAGCCCAGGGCGTTACGGAAATAATCCGCTGGTGCTCTATATACAAGGTATAGGATCATCTTCCCATAATCCCATTACAACTTCAATGTCAAATTTTGAAAAGGTGTTTGGGGTTTTTGAAGACAATTTTCTCACATATTTATGCTTGTCTGTAAAATATTATATTTATCTTTGTAAATTTCAAAATAAGAAGCCCTCTTTCATTAGTTTTATATTGCTAAAAAGGGTAAACTTTCTGTTCATTATAAAAAGTGGAGTTGTTTTTGCATATGTATGTACTGGGCTGTTGAAGATAGTGTTAAATTACATGTATTTGGTAAGGTAGACTTTTAGATTTTTATTGATTCTTGTGACTTTGAAAAAAAATAATGAAAATAAAAGCACTGGACACTTCGTGTCATGTGGAAAGATAAAAAACTTTCCCATTACAACAATAACTATTTTGCTTACAAAGTTACCTTTTTCAGAGTCATCATTGAGCAGCGACGTAGCTTGCGACACCATCACGGCGTCTTCATTCAGCGTAGTGATGTGTTGTTTACAATCCTCATTGTAGATGGCGGGCAGGTCGTATCCGGCATCCCTGTTGAGCATGGGCTTTTGTGTCTTTATCTCCCCTGATCTTCCTGTTCCAAAAATGGTCTTCCCTGCCGATAACTTCCACATCTTCAATACTGATATCATGTTTATGATCAGCTTTGTGGTCACCGACTGCTGTTCGGGGGGTGGTGGTTCTAGTATGTTCTTTGAAACGGGTGCCGAGAGATCTACTTGTCTCACCAACATATTAAGTGTTCACACAGTCGGGGCAACTGATTTTGTAGATTACACCACATTTGTTAGGTGGTATTTTGTCCTTCGAATGTACTAGGAAAGATCTGATGGTTTTGACCGGTTTGTGGTAATTAAGCGTTGACCCCGTGGTCACGGAAACTATAGGATAGTTTCTCAGAAAGTCCTTTGATGTATGGTAGCGGGACATTGATTTTTCTCTCATACTGTCCAGTTGTTTCCTTGCGATCTTTCTTTTTCTTTGGTTTTGGGGTTTTAAACATCCAGGACTTATAGCCGTTTGCCTTGAGTGCAGATTTTACATGGCTCGTTTCCTGTTGTTTGTCCTCCTCTGTGGTGACTAATTTGTCCACTCTGTCCATAAGCGTTCTAACTACTGACCTTTTGTGCTCCAGATGGTGGTTCGAGTCGAAGTTCAGGTATTGGTCAGTGTGCGTTGGTTTGCGATATATGGTGACCTTGGTGCTACCGTCGTCCTCAACATGAATACATGTTTCTAAGAACGGGAGTTTACCCTCTTGTTCGGTTCGTTTGTGAACTTAATGTTCTTGTCAAGACTATTGATGTGCGCTGTGAATCCATCAATGTCATATTCATGGATGAGGGGCTGTAGCAAGAGCCTTGACCTCGAAACTCTCCATGTATAGGTTGGCCAAAATAAGAGATACTGGGGAACCCATCGCCGCACCATGGGTTTGCTTGTAATATTGTCCTTTGTATACGAAATAAGTGGTATTAAGACAAAAAGTGAGGAGTTCCAGGATATGGTTAATTTTGAGGGGAGTGCGATCCTTAAGCGTTTTATCTTTCTCCAATTTGTCCCTGACAGCTTCAATCGCGTCTGGTACGGGAATGCTCGTGAAAAGGGCAGAGACATCATATGATATCAACTTCTGCCCTGGAGGTACTTCCAAGTTCTTAACTTTTTCCACGAACTCACCACTGTTGTGAATGTGGTGTTCAGTTTTACCTACTAAGGGACTGAGAATATTGGCAAGTACTTTGGCTGCATTGTAGCTCAGACTACCAATGCTGGACACTATGGGTCGAAGTGGAGCTTCCGGTTTATGAATTTTGGGAGTACCGTAGACTTTAGGAACTTCCTCAGTTGTTGGGTAGATTTTATGTTTGATGTCTTGGGGAATGGGGCCATTGTGCTGCCATTCGCGTATGATATACCAATGAGCTCACGTTTATATGCTGGCGTGGGGTCTTTGGCTAGCTTTTGGTATGTGGTGTGATCATTGAGCAAAGATTCCATCTTATTTTCATAGACACTGGTATTAAGAACTACTGTGGCACGACCTTTGTCGGCCGGTAAGATCGTGATCTTTTCATCTTTTTTCAAGTCAAACAGAGCTTTTTGCGCACCTTTCTCAGTGGCGTACCGTGGCCGCTCCTACCCCGGGGGGCTGAAGAAAATCCAATCTTGCCGCCCCTTCCCCAAAAGCCCCGAAAAGGTTGACCCAATTTTTTTTCCGGTCGTTTGAAAAAGTGAAGAGCAAAAAAAGATTTTAGGTGCTAGCGCCCTAAAGCAACAAATTTTGATGTATAGTACAATTTTTTCTAAATTGTTCGCTGTTTTTTTCCGCCCTTTTCTTTAATTATTCATTTTGCCGCCACCTTCGTTTTTGCCGCCCCTTCTTCTTCCGCCGCCCCTTCGTTTTTGCCGCCCCCTGCTTTGACCCCGGGGGGCTGGCGCCAAAAAAAAATACACGCATGTTTCTTGATGTTACACGGCGGCACTTTGGATTTGCGAAGGCACTTTACAACATCCGCACGTAAGCTTTGAGCTTTTGCTGGGGCGAGTTGGCGACATGCTACTTCCGTGTTTACAATGTATTCTTTCATCGGAATTTCCCGCGGCGTGACGGCATAGTTGAGACCTTTTTCGAGCACAGATTTCTCATTGTCACTCAGTATCCTGTCCGATTTATTGATGACCCATCTATTCCTATCTATGTCATTCTCTTCCGCTCGATTTTTGATAAACAACACATCACTACGCTGAATGAAGACCCCGTGATGGTGTCGCAAGCTACGTCGCTGCTCAATTATGACTCTGAAAAGGGTAACTTTTTAAGCAAATGTCAAACATGACAGAGTCCAATATCAGTATCCATGCTGCTAATAACTATTTTCTTTAAGTGAATTTTGAACACTTCGTATCTTTTTCATTATTTGTTTGTTTGTTTGTTTTATTTCTTCTTTTGCCTGGGTTACTCATTTAGTGGATGTTTTAAGGTATCCTCTGTTCTTCCATGAGGCCCAGGGGTCACTTTGATTAAAATATACATCAAAATACACATCAAAATATACATCAAAATACATCAAAATAATCTAACAAAATATTTAAATACATAGGATCCGTAAATATATATAGGCATACACAATCATAAACTTAAAATGGTCAAACACTAACCCATATTTGCATTTATAAAATAAATAACCAACACAGCTCATCAAATTTAAATACAAAGCACTTTTATCAAATATAAAATTCAGAATTTACAGGCAAAAACCCAACAAAATTTGGGAATTTTCCATGATGCTAGCCAAAATAAATTTACTACATAAAAGGCATGTTTTTGAAACAATAAGCAGTTAAAAGATTTACGACACAATAGCATTTATACAACAAACAAGTCAAATAAATGGTAGTAATTAGGTCGCTGATTAATTTCAATTAAGAAATATTGCCGTTCCGATGCTAAAAACACATTCTTTGGCAATTCCATTTCAAATTCCTTTTTATCGATTCCCTCCTTCCCTTGTCCCTCGTATTGAACATAAATATATTTACCAAAAGACGAATACGAATTAGCATGCAAATAATTATTGCACAGCCCCTCATGTCTACTATAATGAAAGACAGAGATAAAAAGACTTTATCGCGTCTGACGTCAACTGTCAATCAAACTCGAGCACGGTTTGTTTACAAGTGTCGTGATGATAACTTGCTGAACGCGGCGGTATAACCGGGCGCCCTATTGTTAATTTTACACCTTCTAACATACAAACCATCTCAAAAGTTAGGTCTTTATAGTAGCCTGAAGAAACTTTCTTTCCCGAAGGCACCGTGTAAACAATGCATAGAAAAGTTGCTTTTTGCCTTGTAAAAGTACGTATTTTTTCTCTGTCTTTCATATTATATATAATGTATTTTTCTTTCCGTCACCTTTTCAGATATTGGTGAATGTGCATCTACCCGCTGTCTCAATGGAGGCAGATGTATAGATAGCTTCAACATAAATGCGTGCTCACACCTGGTCCCATATCATTCCTCAGGTTTGTCAAGTTATTTCTAAATTCTACAGTATTAGTATTAATTCCCACACATTATTTGCAAAATAATGTTAAATGACATTCTCTTATATTGATACTTCAGCAGGGGTAAGTCTTATCCGAACTATTGATACTTCACCAAACACAAATGGTTTGTTGTTTTTATTGCTAGTTTAGAAGACATATGCAGGCCTATATTTCATTCCATGCTGTAGAGTTTATAAGGAGCAGGTCAATATGTTTGTGTTACTGCAAATCACTAATTCACAATTTAATTTATTTTACCTTTGGTGGAGAAAGGGGTAGTGTAGTAAATCTGAATTTGTTTCTAATTTTGTTACTAAAATAGCCTGATATCTTTTACTACAAATTATTAAACTTTAGCCTCACATGCTGTCAGATAAACACACATCCTTAGAGGACCTTAATAAAATGAATATTAAATCTGTTCATCTGGACTTACTATTTTTGATAGCAACAGTATCACGTCTCATCCAAGACGCATCATCAGGCTGACTGATCAGGTTGTTGACTATTGACCTGTGACACACTTGATGGTATAACGTCACAGGAGAGTCGCCGGGGTAGTTTCCTGATTGCTGCGTCGTAGGTCCTTGACAGGTTGTGGCGAAGTCCCCCTCCTCTGTTGAGAAGGGGGACTTCGAGGACCTTATATAGTGAACCGTATTTTATATTCGGACATCGACCCTTCGTACCCATTCGGACAGCAACCCTTTTAAAATTATGACAAGAGAACCTTATTTAAAATGCGGACTAGCGGACCTTCGAATTAGGTAACCTTCGGACAAGAGAACCTTCGAAAGTTCGGAATAGGGCATTCGAACTAGCGGGTTGTAACCCTTTTCTCATTTACCTTTTCAGATATTCCTTTTAACTGTGCAAATAGTGTCAACAGTAATGGCTTCTACTGTTGGTGTCCAGGATGGACTGGACTTCGCTGTGAAATTAGTAAGTTCTTATCATTTAAATAGATTTTAAATTAACATTTCCTAAGGGAGTTTTCAGAAATGCCTTGGTGGGGGGCTAAAAACTTTTTTTGACAAATGTTACAACTTCTCGGGGCGGGGTGGGGCTAAAAAAAGGGTTGGTGCAAAACACACATGCAGTACCGCAGCTAATAGCTACACGCAAGTAGAGCAGCTAAAGACGAATGGTCTAAACGGCGAGTGGGAAAATACTAGTTTTGTCTCTTATAAGACACGGCTATTCGGAGCTTTCTACACCCACTTTTAGAGTGTCATTTGTTCTCTAACATTGACCGGAAATGGCCCCAGAGTGCATTTAATAGTCACAAAAATTTGAAGCACCTGACTAGAAACCCTGACTGCGGGATGGGTAAGTCATGACTTGCCATCTTTTTAGGAACTTCAAACACAACAACACTTGAAAGTGGTGGTAGGAGGGGGAGGGGAGGGGTTAGGTTTCACAGAGTGGGGTTTATACACGCATGTCCAAGTTGCCCTCTCCCCACCAAAGTATTTCTGAACATTCCCCCAACAGCTCCCAACTTTCCTAGAGTCCTACAATAATGGAATTCAAACCAGTGTTGGAAACAGCTTGTTAAAAGCTAAGTATTCAAAATTGGCGGTTACCAAACAATGTTGTCTTTCAACACTCTCCGTGGTGACAAAGTTTAATACAAGTTCCAAAATCTTTACGTATTTGACCTCAGATGACCCATAATGACCTTGAAATAACCTAGTAAATACAAGTTCCAACAATCTTAACTTATTTGACCTCTGATGACCCACCTGCTAATGAATTAGTAGAATTTCGTCTTTGAACACTCTCCATTTTGAAATTTTTTATCTAATTGATTTAATGTAATGTAATTGTTACTTTATTCAGATGTTGCCTATTGCCTATTTTTTAATATCGTGATCACGTTTATGATTAATATAACAAACATAATTGTAAAAACAGAGGTGTAGAAATGGCGCCTGTTTCCACTAGTTACTGCATGCATAATACATCGTGTTTTGCGCATAATTGACAATATTAGCCTATCACACATTCATACGCAAAGACTGTTTCTGATTCGTTGCTTGTTTTTTTAATTTTACCTAGATTAGCCTTCAAATTTGAACGTCCCCCCTCCTCTTTCCTCTAGCTACGCCCCTGTGTATAGCAAGATGATTAATCTGGCATCTCATGTCTTATCATTATTAACGTTATTAATCAACTTTCTTATTTCTCAGATATCGATGACTGTGCACCTACCCCTTGCTTAAATGGAGGTACATGCCGTGATGGAATCAATCAATTCACTTGTGACTGTGTGTCAGGTTATACTGGTTCCAGATGTCAATTGGGTAAGTAAAAAATGCTAAATGATAGGCAAATTGGTATAGTCATGATTAACATTGAAAATAAAATCAATCCCAACAAAATAAAACCATGTGTAGTGAAAGAAAGAGAGATTTTTGTTTCCGTACTTGTAGGGATTCTAGATGCGCAACTACGGTTTCTTTTAAATACTATAATAATATTCCTTTTTCGCCACTGTTCATGTCACACCTGTATTTCCATTTCCTCATCACCCGATTTTCATTCTATCTCTGCCAGCTCTATACATGTAGGTGGCATTCCATCAGCATACATGTTCATTTATATATTAATTCATGACATTTAATAGAGGTTTAAACGTCTCTCAGCTTGCACCTCAATCTCTTCTTCCTCGCTACTGCCGGCTGGATAGCCCATGCGTAGCGGCCAGAGAAACTGACACCGCTCTGGGTTTAAGGAGCAACATAGATTTAAGATTTTTAGGCTTTTCACTTTTTAGCCCATTTTTGACAATTTTCGTCAAATTTTCCCCTTGAAAGTTGCATTGCTCCCCCTCCTCCCGCCCCACTGCAAATGTCCTGACTACACCACTGTATATAGGGAACGAAAAACCCTTATAAACCAGCTAGAGTTCCCCTAGTTACCATGGTTAAAGGCCCATTCAGTGATCCCAGCGTAAGTGTTAAAAAAATATGTTTTTTTATAAATTGCCCAAAAGTGAAGGATAAGTCGTTCACATTAAGGTATTTTTGAAATGAAAAATTGGCAAAAAACGACGAAAACAGCAGTATTGACAAAGTTGAAACCACATTCAAGTACATGTAGCAAATTTCTCTACTAAAATAGAGAAATTGCAGATTCATGGAATATCTTCTATTGTCTTTAACACACGGCTTTCAGCTTAACCACTAGCAGGCTATGTAAGCACATCTATGACACTAACAAAGGTGCCCAAACCTGAATTTTGATTATTTTATTTTTGATAGACAAATCCAGAGAATAAAACTCACGTTTCTTAGCTTTCGATAGCAGGGTATGCCATCTTGATCACAGGTGCTTTCCAGGCTCACTGCATCTCCCGCGGGAACTGGTAGTCTCGTTCCTACGATGTGATGTGTGCTTAATCAGTGAGTCATATACGTGGTCAAGAGAATACATTCCAATGTCTCTGTTCATGGTTTTGTCGCCCCCTCTGCGAATCCATATTGCTTCGCGGATCTTTCTGGTGTGTTGATTTGAGTCCTTGTCTATGATTTTCGCCCCCTCCCAGTTGATAACATGGTTTTCTTGAGAAATGTGATCAGTAATGGCGGACTTGTTTTGTTCTGTCAATGATTGTTTTCTTTTTGCTCTGGTGTAATTTCTGTTGCTTGTTATCTTCTCGGCGTCCTTTTGATGTTCTTTAAGTCTTGTTGCAAACGCTTTACCTGTTTCACCCACATACATTTTGTCACATCCTTTACAATCAACTCTGTATAATACTTCACAAGTCTCGTTGGGATCCCGCTTATCTTTTGTATGCACTAGAAGGCTCTTTAACGTGTTGTGGGGTTTCATGGCAGTAGCGATCCGGTGTTTCCAGAAAATGCGTTGAAGCTTTTCTGAAAGTCCTTCAATGTATGGAATGACGACCATTCCTTTAGATGGATCGTTGTCTGATTTTTTGGTTTTTGTGTCTTTCTTAGCTTTGTTTTTCATTTGTTGTTTGACCTTTTCAATTGTCCATTTTGGGTAGCCGCAGTTTGCAAGGGCTATTCTTATTCTTTCCTCCTCTTCCTTTTTGTCTTCGTCTTCAGTCACTATGTTGTGCATTCTGTCTAAGAGTGTTCTTATTACGCCGAGTTTTTGGTGAAGAGGATGTTGTGAGGTAAAGTTCAAGTATTGGTCTGTGTGGGTCTTTTTACGGTAGACCAATAACTTGACTGTTCCATCTTGTTTTCGTACGATCAGGGTGTCAAGAAATGGAATCTTTCCATCGTCCTCCTCTTCATGGGTGAATTTTATGTTTCCGGTGGGGTCTATGGAATTGAGGTGTTCGGTTAGCTGCTCGGTTGTGCCCTTTTGGATGATTTCGAGGACATCGTCGACATAACGCCGCCATAATTTTGGTTTGCAATCTAGTGGTGCGCTGGCAATGGCCTGTTCTTCCAACCACTCCATATAAATGTTGGCGATAATGGCACTTACTGGGCTACTCATATCTGTCCCGAAGCGTTGGCGATATATGTTGCCACGGAAAGAGAAGTATGTAGTTGTCACAGTAAACTCAAGTAATTCCATGACGTCTTCCACACTGAGATTTGTGCGTGTCCACGTATATGACTCACTGATTAAGCACACATCACATCGTAGGAACGAGACTGCCAGTTCCCGCGGGAGATGCAGTGAGCCTGGAAAGCACCTGTGATCAAGATGGCATACCCTGCTATCGAAAGCTGAGAAACGTGAGTTTTATTCTCTGGATTTGAGAGTCATTAAAGTCAACCCTTCTAAAAGGTCCGTGTCCCGGTGGCTACTACTCCTCAACAGAACAGCAGGAGTGCTAAGTGTCTGTCCGGTGATTCGTTGCCACCTTTCAGATACCAAAGAAGAAGACAACGGCAACCACACTGAAGAGATAAAAAGGAATCAATCAAAGATAATATGAGCCCCAGTATACTATCATTATAGGGACGGGGAATGTAAGAACCCTCAATGATAAAGCGTCAAGGTCATTCGGAGGCGAAGGACCATTGCGATTTCAATGAGAACCCTAGAAGGGACAGGACAGCTGAAGCCTCTGCGAGACCAACCTGATAGGCAAGAAATAAATCACAAGAAGGAAAACCTGATGGGAGACTCTATTAGTGTCAAGTTGGGAAAGACCACAATCTCTGGAATCCTACCGTGAAAAATTATTTTGCCCTTGATCATGTTGATGAGGAACATAGCAGAGAGAGAGAGGCTTTAGTTCTGCACCTTTCACACACTGAAACTTAAGAACCAGAAAGTCTATCTGGGCATCGTCTAATGGTAAATACCGGCACATGATCAAGTTTCTTGTCGAGAATATAATGACCTTGAAGAACTCTGGTCAACATTCTGAGACACCACCGTTCAACCACATCATATCAGGAGACTATTGGTATATCATAACAGGAGACTGTTGGTTTTAAGAAAACTCGGATCGTCATGTCAAATGCTCTCTCGCTTAAAGTTAGAACTGCCTGTGATAAATGCCAGGGTATCTATGCTTAACACTGTGACTCCATTAGTAGCAAACAAAGCCGGCAATACCAAATTAATAACCATGGAAGAGGACACTACTTTAAGGGATCTGGAATGAGCGTTTTGAGCGTTTCGACAGTATTTTTATGGAACATGAGAGCACCTCAGACGTATCGAATTGCATTTTGAATACGAAGCATGTCTTTCTGATATCAAATAATTTTCATTTTTTGAAAATCACGATATAATACAAATTTTATGACAAATTATAAAAATTTGATATTTTTCAAATTTTTGATATATAACAGTCCTCGAAGTAAATTTTATAAATCTAATGATATATTCTTAAAGTGTATGTAGCTGGGAGGAAAAAGCCGACGATCAATTGAAAATTTTGACCTTTCATATTGAAGATATGGATTTTTTCCCAAAAGACCTATTTTTTTTGGTGTTTTGGGGAAAAAATCCATATCATCAATACGAAAGGTCAAAATTTTCAATTGATCGTCGGCTTTTCATCCCACCTACATACACGTTAAGTAGAAATCATCAGATTTATAAAGTTTACTTCGAGTACTGTTAAATATCAAAAATATCAATATTTCCAAACGTTCATACCCCTTCCCTTAACTTAACGTTGCAGAAATGGAGGTAGTCCGTGTTAAAAAATGACCAAATGACAGAGGGCTTTCCTTTAACCCTGACCCTAACCCTAATAGAGTAATACTACAGAGTAACTAATACTTCATACTCATGTTAGTGAAAAGTAAATTATGTTTGATAGTTTTTGTGAATTATATTAATAAAAATGAACAATTTTTATTTTCCCCCACCTGTTGCATAATAAGTGTTCTGTAGTTGGGGTGTGTGGGGGGGGGGGGGTGTGGGGGTGTGTAATCCACATTCGGCATGATTTAGCTGGGTCTGCGCCATGGTCTTTTGTTTGTTAGTTTGTTTTGGTATGTTTTTAGCAACGAAAGTTTAAATTAACTAAATATGTGACTTTCTGGTATCTTTGGCATAAACTCCTTAATATTTATACTTAGAAATTGGGGGTTCTGTCTTACAACTTTACGCATTCGAACGGAGCTTCGCTGCTGCTCAATAATATTGATTTGTTTGGCCACTTGACCGGTATGAGACGTTTTTTAATATAACTTCTCGAGGAAATATTACTCTTTCAATGTCACTCCTTGATATATTTCAACTGATTTGAATTAATTTTCCATTCAATGTCAGAATAAATTTTCAATTTAAGTTGGGCTTTTTTAAAGGGAATAATTCTGGAATGGCATGGCCTTCACCAATCAAGTTTAAAATTGGCCTGCATTGTATTTTGCAAGTATAAATTTAAAACAAACAAATATATACCTGTTTTTAGTTGATTGAAATTCTTTCCATTCTCTCTTTTCAGATACAGTAATTGAAGTTAACAACGTAACCGTACCTGTCTGTGCCCAGAAACACTTGTGTGGATCAATAGGGTGTTCAGAAGGCGACCAAACCACTGCGATATTTTGTCACTGTGATAAAGCTTGTATTTTCTTCGACGACTGTTGCGTAGACTACAAAGATGAATGTTCACATGATCAACAGAGTGAATTTCAAAATATGTTAAAATCACGTGATTTAGTTACAGCCGATAGACAATCTGTAACTGTAGACATAGGCACTAGCGACGATAGTTATTGGATGGTTTCAAAATGCAGCAAGGATCTTGGTGTTGTGAGTAAAAAGTGCCAGGAACCAGTGTGTAACGACACGTTGTCAACTGTACCAGTGATTGACTCGTTAGGAATCACTTACAGAAATGTATATTGTGCTATGTGTCACAATGTTCGTACATCAGAATTAACTGCATGGGAAACAACCTTAGATTGCTCATATTGGCTAAATGATCCCAACGAAATTGATATAAACTTTTTATGCAGGGCTTGTCGTTTGGTTCTGACTCCTCCAGCAGCAGCAAGGAAATGTGAACCACTGATATCCGGATGTGTTAGTGAAGCTGACGAAGCTCTCAAAGGAGGTTGCGAGGCGTACACGGCTATGATTGATGTATCGGGTAGAATATATAGGAATCCTCATTGCTTCTTATGTACATCTGGTAAAGATGTAACTTTTGATAATTACGATGTGCATTGCGGAGGCACACACTTTCCGATGTATACTGTACCGCTTTCTGAATCGGATCGTTTCCCGGATTATCAAGGCGGGATTGATCCTCCTATTTGGAGGCCGGGCGGCCTTCCCCTGTCAGTAGTTCTGGATTTCGGTTCCTCCGGTGGGGCAAGTAGCATCAAAATCTTACGTAATACTGATATTATCATAGAAACCACCATTACATGTCCTGAAGGCGAGGTACATCTTGAACATCGAGATGGCAGTTGGGATTGCATACCTCTGAGATGCGAAGACGGATTCAAACTCCAAGATGGGAAATGTTTACCGAAAACCTCTGATTTGCCGTGTGGAACTGACGAGGCAAATAATACGATTATTACTCTAACAGTAACATTGCACACGGGAGCCTGTAAACATAATTGGTTCAAAAATATTAGCGAAGACTTATTGCCACACTTATTAGGTACGGATCTATCAGACAATGTTATCATTTTAAATGTGTCCATAACATGCAATGATGCTTGGACGAATTCGGTTGATATCATGTACACACTTAATGGTACTGCATATTTGTTGGAGATAATCCAAGATCAACTCGCAGTTTATGAAACAATAAACTCCTTGCTATCCTTTCCGCAAACCTCAAGTAGTATGATAAGTAAAATTGAAATTACCAAAAGTTGTCTGGAATCGGATTTAAAATACACATGTGACACGGAGTGGATATCGGAAAATGAGTATACACTTTTAATACAAAATGGCAGCTACGTTGTCTTTCTGAACAAATCTTTAGAATGGATAACACCCAATGGTGTTGAATTTAGAGTACGCTATCAAACTGATAACGAAACAAACAAATTCAACAAGGATATTGAGATCAAAATTTGCCACTTGGACAGTTATCTCAGTTGCCCATATATAAGAATGAATGTGTCCTTATTTGGAAATTGGAATTCTTCAGATGAAATGATCAAATACATCCCAACCGGTCATGTTTTGAAACCCACAGAGTACTTTATAACTTCAAATGATGACATTTTAGTGTGCAACTTCAACCAAAGTGTGGGGCGTAATGACACGCATACTGAGTCGTATTTTGAATATTCAAATGCGCAAACTATCGTAAGCATCGTCGGTAGTGTGTTGTCACTAATTGCCGTAATATTGACATTTCTTACTTACGCCGTATTTGCTAGTCTTCGTAACCGTGCAAGTCGCCTCATAATGAACCTTATTGGCGCTCTCTTTATTGGTCAATTTTTACTTCTTTTCGGTGGCAACAAAACTGAGAACGGAAACGCTTGTGTGGCCATTGCTGTGCTGGCACATTACGCATGGCTTGCAGCGTTTGCCTGGATGAATGCTTTGGCATTTGATTTAGATAGAACGTTTGGTAATCCGGATAATTTAAAGAAGGTGAGCGAAGGAAAGAAGTCTATGTTTCTATACATGATATATGCATGGGGGTCACCTTTCCTAATTGTCATACCATGTCTTGTTCTTCATTTCTGCCAATGCACTCAAGTCAATTTCAAGTACGGCAGCGCCAGTGCTTGTTGGATAAGCGATGGTACAGCAAACCTACTGACATTTGGCGTTCCAGCTGCTATCTTCTTGCTTTTTAACGTCATCTTATTCGGACACACTGTTGCTGGTATAAGATCTACCAAAAGGGCAACTGCCAGGCTTCATCAGGATACGTCAACATTGAAACGAAGTACTAAGGAACTTCTTATTTATATGAAGGTAAGTCCCGCTAAGGTAATGACAATGTAACAGTCAGAACTTGCGAAAGCTAGTATATTGTTTTAATTCACTCGTAACAACATGAACAAACATTAAAAACTTTTCAAACGCTTTTTTTTTACTACATACAAAGCAATGACTCGTGCTAGACTTTCATGAAACTTGATCAAGTACGGCTCATGTTGTGTGTCGGCATCAAATCCGCATACTTAAAGGTAACTCGTTTGCATATTTTGTTGGATAGCATAAATGGTAACTTTCATAGAAAATAACAATCAATTTTGTTCAAACTACGTAGGTAGTATCTGGGCAAGCATTGCTCATACTACGCCGGAGAATGGGATCCTTCTCCCCCTCATGCCCTGTGATTGATATTGTCACGAGTTTTATATCGTATGTTTGTTTTCAGATTGCTAGTCTTATGGGCTTCACCTGGATATTTGGCTATGTTGCCGCATTTACTGGCATCGAGGCTCTATGGTACATATTCATCATTCTCAACTCACTCCAAGGAGTGTTCATTTTCATCTCTTTTATTTGCAATCGTCGAGTAGGATTGCTATGGAGTGAAAAACTGAGATTTTCTGGTATGATAGCAGCGCGAAGGTCCTCATCAAGTGGCACATCAGACAGAAATCAAGCTGCGTCTTTACCTGGAACACAAATGACAGGGTATAAGTAGGCAATCTGATTTCAAACAGGATGACAGTGATCAGCTGTTGAAAGAAGAAATGAAAGTTTAAAGTGAGACGTACCCTTTCGTTAAACTCAAGTACTATAAGTAATAGGCAAAATAGAGTTTGTACAGTAGTGTTGTTAAAAGTTATATATACGTGATATAATTAAAGCTTCTAAGAGTTGGAATATTACATACGCAGCTCCAAAGGTTTGGATGGCGGGTAAGTCGGGGGGGGGGGGCTACATTCAATCTCGGAGGGGGCACATGGGGGTTTTTGGTGTGATTGCAAAATTGATGACGCATTAGGCCAGAAAAAATGTTGTCCTTGAATCAGTAATTTTGAAAAGAAAACATAAAGGAACAACTATTTGCTTTGCGATTTTTGGCAGTTGAGAAAGAATCATCATCAAAATTACTTTATTAACAAACAAGGTTAAAAAGCACACTTTTGAAAAGCGCACGCTATGCGGGATTTGTTGATTAAAATAAGTTCCAGTAGTCGTCTTTAGATACCAAGGTGTCTGAGTTATCTTCAGTAGATAGCGAGGTGTCTGAGTTATCTTCAGTAGATAGCAAGCTGCCTCAGTTATCTTCAGTACATAGCGAGGTGTCTGAGTTATCTTCAGTAGATAGCAAGGTATCTGAGTTATCTTCAGTAGATAGCGAGGTGTCTGAGTTATCTTCAGTAGATAGCGAGGTGTCTGGGTTATCTTCTGCCAGATAGAAAGGTGTCTCAGTTATCTTCAGTAGATAGATAGGTGTCTCAGTTATCTTCAATAGATAGCAATGTGTTGTTATCTTCAGTAGATAGCAAGGTATCTGAGCTATCTTCAGTAGATAGCAATGTGTATGAGTTATCTTCAGTAGATAGATAGGTGTCTCAGTTATCTTCAATATATAGCAATGTGTCTGTTATCTTCAGTAGATAGCGAGGTGTCTGAGTTATCTTCAGTAGATAGCAATGTGTATGAGTTATCTTCTGTAGATAGCAAGGTGTCTCAGTTATCTTCAGTAGATAGATAGGTGTCTCAGTTATCTTCAATATATAGCAATGTGTCTGTTATCTTCAGTAGATAGCGAGGTGTCTCAGTTATCTTCAGTAGATAGATAGGTGTCTCAGTTATCTTCAATATATAGCAATGTGTCTGTTATCTTCAGTAGATAGCGAGGTGTCTGAGTTATCTTCAGTATATAGCGAGGTGTCTGAGTTATCTTCAGTAGATAGCAAGTTGTCTGAGTTATCTTCAGTAGATAGCAAGGTATCTGAGTTATCATCAGTAGATAGCAAGGTGTCTGAGTTATCTTCAGTAGATAGCAAGGTGTCTGAGTTTTCATCAGTAGATAGCAAGGTGTCTGCGTTATCTTCAGTAGATAGCGAGGTGCCTCAGTTATCTTCTGCAGATAGAAAGGTGTCTCAGTTATCTTCAATAGATAGCAATGTGTGTGTTATCTTCAATAGATAGCAATGTGTGTGTTATGTGTGTGTTATCTTCAGTATATAGCAAGGTGTCTGAGTTATCTTCAGTAGATAGCAAGGTGTATATGTTTTCTTCAGTAGATAGCAAGGTGTCTTAGTTATCTTCAATGGATAGAAAGGTGTCTCAATTATCTTCAATATATAGCAACGTGTCTGTTATCTTCATTAGATAGCGAGGTGTCTGAGTTATCTTCAGTAGATAGCAAGATGTCTGAGTTATCTTCAACAGATAGAAAGGTGTCTCAGTTATCTTCAATAGATAGCAATGTGTATCTTCAGTAGATAGCGAGGTGTCTAAGTTAACTTCAGTAGATAGCAAGATGTCTGAGTTATCTTCAATAGATAGCAAGGTGTCTCAGTTATCTTCAACAGATAGAAAGGTGTCTCAGTTATCTTCAATAGATAGCAATGTGTGTATTATCTCCAGTATATAGCAAAGTGTCTGAGTTAACTTCAGTAGATAGCAAAGTGTATGTGTTATCTTCAGTAGATAGCAAGGTGTATGAGTAACTTCAGTAGATAGCAAGGTGCCTCAGTTATCTTCTGCAGATAGAAAGGTGTCTCAGTTATCTTCAATAGATAGCAATGTGTGTGTTATCTTCAATAGATAGCAATGTGTGTGTTATCTTCAATAGAGAGCAATGTGTGTGTTATCTTCAATAGATAGCAATGTGTGTGTTATCTTCAATAGATAGCAATGTGTGTGTTATCTTCAATAGATAGCAATGTGTGTGTTATCTTCAATAGATAGCAATGTGTGTGTTATCTTCAGTATATAGCAAGGTGTCTGCGTTATCTTCAGTATATAGCAAGGTGTATATGTTTTCTTCAGTAGATAGCAAGGTGTCTTAGTTATCTTCAATGGATAGAAAGGTGTCTCAGTTATCTTCAATATATAGCAACGTGTCTGTTATCTTCATTAGATAGCGAGGTGTCTGAGTTATCTTCAGTAGATAGCAAGATGTCTGAGTTATCTTCAATAGATAGAAAGGTGTCTCAGTTATCTTCAATATATAGCAATGTGTGTATTATCTTCAGTAGATAGCGAGGTGTCTGAGTTAACTTCAGTAGATAGCAAGATGTCTGAGTTATCTTCAGTAGATAGCAAGGTGTCTCAGTTATCTTCAACAGATAGAAAGGTGTCTCAGTTATCTTCAATAGATAGCAATGTGTGTATTATCTCCAGTAGATAGCAAAGTGTCTGAGTTAACTTCAGTAGATAGCAAAGTGTATGTGTTATCTTCAGTAGATAGCAAGGTGTATGAGTAACTTCAGTAGATAGCAAGGTGTCTTAGTTATCTTCAATAGATAGCAATGTGTGTGTTATCTTCAATAGATAGCAATGTGTGTGTTATCTCCAATAGATAGCAATGTGTGTGTTATCTTCAATAGATAGCAATGTGTGTGTTATCTTCAATAGATAGCAATGCGTGTGTTATCTTCAATAGATAGCAATGTGTGTGTTATCTTCAGTATATAGCAAGGTGTCTGCGTTATCTTCAGTAGATAGCAAGGTGTATATGTTTTCTTCAGTAGATAGCAAGGTGTCTTAGTTATCTTCAATGGATAGAAAGGTGTCTCAATTATCTTCAATATAAAGCAACGTGTCTGTTATCTTCATTAGATAGCGAGGTGTCTGAGTTATCTTCAATAGATAGCAAGATGTCTGAGTTATCTTCAACAGATAGAAAGGTGTCTCAGTTATCGTCAATAGATAGCAATGTGTGTATTATCTTCAGTAGATAGCGAGGTGTCTGAGTTAACTTTAGTAGATAGCAAGATGTCTGAGTTATCTTCAGTAGATAGCAAGGTGTCTCAGTTATCTTCAACAGATAGAAAGGTGTGTCAGTTATCTTCAATAGATAGCAATGTGTGTATTATCTCCAGTAGATAGCAAAGTGTCTGAGTTAACTTCAGTAGATAGCAAAGTGTATGTGTTATCTTCAGTAGATAGCAAGGTGTATGAGTAACTTTAGTAGATAACAAGGTGTCTCAGTTATCTTCAACAGATAGAAAGGTGTCTTACTTATCTTCAGTAGATAGCAATGTGTGTATTATCTTCAGTAGATAGCGAGGTGTCTGAGTTAACTTCAGTAGATAGCAAGGTGTATGAGTTAACTTCAGTAGATATCAAGGTGTCTCAGGTATCTACAGTAGATAGCAAGGTATTTGTATTATTTTTAGTAGATAGCAAGGTGTATATATTTTCTTCAGTAGATAGCAAGGTGTGAGTGTTATATACAGTAGATAGCAAAGTGTCTGAGTTAACTTCAGTAGATAGCAAAGTGTATGTGTTATCTTCAGTAGATAGCAAGGTGTGTATGAGTAACTTTAGTAGATAGCAAGGTGCCTCAGTTATCTTCAACAGATAGAAAGGTGTCTTACTTATCTTCAGTAGATAGCAATGTGTGTATTATCTTCAGTAGATAGCGAGGTGTCTGAGTTAACTTCAGTAGATAGCAAGGTGTATGAGTTAACTTCAGTAGATATCAAGGTGTCTCAGGTATCTACAGTAGATAGCAAGGTATTTGTATTATTTTTAGTAGATAGCAAGGTGTATATGTTTTCTTCAGTAGATAGCAAGGTGTGAGTGTTATATACAGTAGATAGCAAGATGCCTGTAGATAGCAAGATGCCTTCAGTAGATAGTAAAGAGCCTGAGTTATCTTCGGTAGATAGCAGGGTGTCTGTGTTATCTTCAGTAGATAGCAAGGTGTCTGAGTTACCTAAAGTAGATAGCAAGGTGTCTGTGTTACCTTAAGTAGATAGCAAAGTGCCTGAGTTATCTTCAGTAGATAGCAAGGTGTCTGTGTTATCTTCAGTAGATAGCAAGATGTCTGTGTTATCTTCAGTAGATAGCAAGGTGTGTATTATCTCCAGTAGTTGGCAAGATGTCTGTGTTATCTTCAGTAGATAGCAAAGTGCCTGAGTTATATTCGATAGATAGCAGGGTGTCTGTGTTATCTTCAGTAGATAGCGGGTTTTGGGGTTATCTTGTGTGGCTAGCAAGGTGTCTCGATGAAAATCTGGATTTGTTATCTTCAGTAGATAACAATGTGAATATTTTATCTTGTTATCTTCAATAGATAACAAGGGGAATGTGTTATCTAGATAACCACCCCGTCCACCCAGCCACTACCTGCCCCTGACTGATCACCATAACTATAAAGAAGACTTAATAAATTGGTAAATATCGTCGAATCAAACGTGAAAGCGCGCCACCATTTTCAACTGCACACAATTTCATTCCATTTCGTACCGAGAGCTACCATGCATGTATGCAGCATGCCTGTAGGCCTAATTATTTGAACATGCATTTTTGCGGAAATCAACCCGGAAGCTGATGGCGGAAATGTTTCAATAACAACCGGTCAATTTGATTTAGAATGAACTATGTGGCATCCAGTGGCGGCGCCAGGAAATTTTTTCGGGGGTATTGGGGGGCAAACTGAATTTCAGGGGGGCAAATTGGCAAATTTTGCGCAAAATTACCGCAAAAAGTGGAAATTTAAGTGATTTTGGGGGTTTTGCCTCAAAACTGGGGGGCAAGAAAAATATTGGGGGAATGCCCCCGTAGCGCCGCCACTGGTGGCATCACTGAAATTCAAATACATGTAGTTCTTGTGTTAATTTTTAAAATGTCCATTTCTACAGCTCAATCCAAGTTCCTTAATAGTCCAGGATTTGTACAGGAGCTAAAGGAGCTAGAAAGTAGACTTAGCCTATGTGATTTTTTTCCTTTAAAAATGGACTAACTTTCGACGTTTTTTACAGAAAAAAAGTGTATCTAAGTGGGAACCAAAATTTTGAGACCCTATAATAAAAATAATTTCAAAGTTGAAGAGGAAATTGGAAGGAATTTAAATTGTAATGTCCATCTTCTTTTGACCCGGTTAGGCCACAATTGGCCCAATTTCGTCCCCATTTTAGCATTAATGATGTTAAAAATGCACAATTTCACGCGCTCATTTGTCTCGGTAAAGTCATTTGATGATACAATTTTGAGCAACTTGAAGCAAGAATTTTTGAAAACCCCTAGGTTGCAGTACAGTACGGATCAGGGTGGGGTGTAACACTTTATTTCGACGAGCCAGGGGGCAATAATGTTGCCATGTCCATTTTGCTGAATTGGCTTTTAAAGGTTGCGACTTTTTACGGTGCACCATTAGGGCCAAAACGATTTCTTGCATCTGAACGATTTACGTCATTTACCTCAGGCATTTGCCCAAGTTACCCTATTATACTTGCTTCGAGTAAAATGGTTTAACCATAATGAGTTTTGAGCTGTAATATTGTGCTATAAGAAATATAATATTAGGCCTACTTATTTGATATCGGTTTTTCTTGAGTGAAAATTTTCTAGTCGCACGTAAATGTAATTTGCTAGATGCGTACCCGGGGGTCATTGGGTGAGAGTGAGTTCAGTCAAACAAAAAAGTGGGTCACTGGGTGAGAGGGAGTTGAAAAATGGGGTCAATGTGGCCGCACATCCCCGTCACCCATTTTTAGTGAGTGCCCTCCCCGGGGATGCCTGTACAAAGTAAACCTAATAAAATCAGTGGCGTAGATTTCTTTTTGACATTGGGGGGATGGGGTTGGAAAAAATTCTTGACGTATAGTCAGTCCAGCATCTTTTGGCGAGAGAATAAGTTTATGGTACAATTGCGCGCGATGCGCGGAATTTTTTTGTTGTTGCTATTTTGAAGGTAAACTGATGAAATATGGTGTAAAAGTAGAATAAATTCGCACTTTGGGGGCTAAAATGGGCAAATATGAGGTTAATTTGGTAAGAAACCCATTATCAGGCGTCAACATTGCGGGGATGATTGTATGGACCATCCCCTGGCAAAATATTGGGGGATTTATCCCCCCCGGATCCACGCCTATGAATAAAATAAGAGTATTGCGTGATATAATTTTATCGAAAGCGTTTTCAGACAATGAATATGAAAGTTTGATTCAAAAGAGGATTGGTCTGTGTTTAATCATCTTTGTTTTCGAATCAAGTTACCCGTGCTATTCTTCCATGACCACCACTGATGAAGAAAACTCAATGCAAAATCACGGTGTCGTGGTGCACATCATACAGGGTGTCCCAAAAGTCTCGATACCATTTTGAACCGTCATAATATTTTTCGCTATAGGATTTGCCGAAATCAAAATGCATATTTGGAAAGGGTAAATTCATGCAATTATTGGATACCAAACATGATACTGACATTTTCCTTCCTTGATAAGACATAGATGACCATGACCGATGAACAATACACCTAAAATGCGACATGTTAATAAATGGTAAACAAAAAAATAAAAAATGTGCGTTTCTCGTTGAGAATTATTTCGCTCTTCGCCTTCTTTTCTAGTAAAATTTCGGAGGAGAAAATCTTATCTTATTCTGTTATGATATGGTTGATAATTTGATGATAATAGATTGAAATCATTTCGTCATAGAATTTCCATTTCGTCATAGAATTTCCATTTCGTCATAGTTTCAACCCTGGCCGCCCTAGATCACACTGATGATGAAGCAGCAACTGAAGATCAAATGTGACAATTAATGTTTTGAATATGCCTTGACTTAGGAATACTGTTTAAAACAATGCTTGTTTTAGTTGGGTGTGCAGTTACAATATGAAGAACGACACTTGTGTAAATGTTTCATCATCCACTTAGGTGAGTTCTTATCCTTACCGTCCTGGTGCAGGAGTCCTGTGACAGAGGAGAGAATTGAAGGGTGGAATATTACACAACTTCAGAAGATAGCTTTTACTGGCTTGATTTCTGAATAAAATCAAAACACATTTCTTGGTGTTTGTATATCATAAATTTTGTAGTCTATTTTTATGATACGAGAACCTTTTTAATACTGAAGTTGCAATTGAATTGAATGGGAGACTTTGGTCTTGAACTTGAGAGGAGGTAGTGGATACTTGGGATCCGGATTCCGGAGATATGCTGTAAACTTATTGTAGCCTATATAGTGGTTTCGTGTGTAATATGCCCAAACTGTTTCACCGCGGATTATTTGTTATATGTAAGTAAGATGTCAAATTTGGTGTCAAAATAATTGCACGAGTTTTTGCTGTACTGTACAATGATACCTTAACCTTTGTTGTCGCCTGCTTTATACTAGAGTTAATATGAACGTTTAAAATGGTAACGAGAGTTTTGGGACATCCTGTACAACCAAAACCATCGACGTAAAGAGGGGCGTGATCCCTATTTCTCTGTTATCAGTGCTTGTCTCAATTCGCCAAAACTTAAGTTGAATTTATACTTCACTTATTAGTCTTCAGCGATTACAGACGCCCAACGATATTCACGTTACTTCTTACTTCGGAAAGTACAAGCCACCGCATTGGCTGATGAAGTATCGGAAATCGCTTATCGCAAAAGCGAAGAGGGGACCAAAACGTGTGGGGGGACAACTTTTTGGAAGATAAGTAAAGTGGCTTTATCATAGCGGGCGTCTTGTGGTTAGCTTCGTGCCGGTTTGGGCAGGCGATGACAGGCTCATTCATGCCGCAGAAGTGGGAATCTTCAAAATCAGAGGAGACGAAACTGGTTTCATGACATTTTAGATTTTATAGCGACAGAGAAGAGATACGATACGCGATAAGCTCCAAAAGTGGTCTAACAATCAGCAGTTTTCAACGAATTATCACCATTTGTTCGTTAGCCACATATGCCGATACTGTAGAAATAGGTCTCACCACATTTTGCTTCTAACTATTTCAAACTGATATAGTTTTGGCGGCGACTAGCAGAGGATCAAACAACGCAGCACAAGAAGTTTTCAATCTGAAACTCAACTTTTATTTTGGAATTTCTTTCGCCTTTTAGAACTGGTATCTGGGATAAATTGCGCTTTTTGAACCGATGAAGTAGGATTCTTTCTGCAAACTTTATTCGGCATTTTTCAGCACTTCAGAGCTTAAACTTCTAAGTTGATACCGGGATTTTTATAATCAGGCTGAGAGTTTTAAATGACATGGAATCATATCCGAGACTGAGTTTGTTTCCCGTTGTTTCAAGCAGTCATGCACCTCCGATGCATCCAGCGACAATGCCGACACCGACAAGTTTAATTAAAATGGAATCGTCGGTCCCACCCTTGCATCGACCACCTTGCAGTGGATTGTTCAGCACTCTGTCATCCCCATCTCGAGCATCTTGTACTATTGTAAGTACAAGTCCTGATCATACTGATCCACCGATGTTACTACCATCTCAACCCTCGCTAGCACCGCGATTATACCGCGGTATATCCCCCTCCCCATCTCCACCGTCACACACAGTCGAGGACATCGGTGCTGTGGCGCAAAAAGACGCAGGGAGTGAGGAGAGACATTTTAAGGTACACAAAAAATTGACAACTCTTCTGGAGGTTGATACTAAGGATGAAAGTAAGGATTCTAAAAACGACAATTCAAAGGATGCGTCGCAGAAGCCTCCCTACTCATATGTCGCACTTATCGCGATGGCGATCAAGGAAGCGTCTGATCGCAAACTGACATTGAGCCAAATCTATACTTACATAATCTCAAAGTTCCCATTCTACGAAAAGAACAAGAAAGGATGGCAAAACTCAATAAGGCACAATCTAAGTCTTAATGAATGCTTCATCAAGATTCCGCGCGACGGAGGTGGCGAGCGAAAGGGAAACTTTTGGACTCTAGACCCTGCGTACGACGATATGTTTGAGAAGGGAAATTATCGGCGACGGCGACGAATGCGTCGCCCACACCGATCGCTCTCCATGATGGATAAATCGTACTTAACACACGAGCAGGGATTCTCACCATATCCTCTCACTCCTAAGTATTTGCATTCTTCATACCCGGGTGCTTGGGGAATGCCGACACCACCCCAGCCACAACCCCAACTGGCTTACCCATCATGTCAAGTTGCGGGACCTAGTGTATCTAGTCACCCTGGAACTTCCCCGTACGGAATGGCGTTGCCACAGCCTATGGGTGCCCCATACACTACTGGGCATATTGGAGCTATGCCACCCCTTACTCAGGATCAGATGGTGGTGAATGAGGATCCAGGACCGTTTACGCCAAGTTACGCGAATTATTCGATCCGGCGTCCCACTAGTTCTGAGGGTTTATATCATTTTTAGAACCCTAGCAAACACTGAGTGTTGATGCTTTGATTTTTTGATGCAACCGTTTTACCATGCATGTATTTAGTATTTTATAGCTTATATTTTAACTTTAACGGTTGAACTCGGCCAAATTTATTACAATAGACTCGAACTACAATCCTGATCGTATCAGCATAACGTCAAAGACTTCGACTTGTCTATATAATATTGGGATAGCCATTTAATGCAGAACCTGTTACAGTTTGATAACTTTAATGCTGATGAATGCTTAGAGGAATTATAATAACTACTCCCAATTCCAGAAAAATACAGCAATATATTTTGTTTAATTCCCATCATTCGCACAAAAGGTTAGAAAAGGCTGTCAGAAAACGTTTAAATGCCGGGTTATATAAAGGGCATATAAACGGTATAAAACGTTTTCATTAACATTCAATTCCTTGTGCAAATATTCTAACATAATGTCATTTAAGTGTTCACAAAATGTTTGGCAAAAAATATTTGCAAAAAAAATAGTTTACAATAACATTTTGAAATTTTTTTTTAAACATTGTTGTAGTGTATTTTCAAACAAACGTTTGGAAACGTTTTCATGTCCTTTATATAACCCGACATTGAATGTTATTAAAATGTTTTTTATCTAAACCAAAACCCAAACTATAACCTGTTTAGAACGTTTTGAAAACATTTTTGTGTTTACTGGGCCCAGTCTTAATCTTTTAGTAACTGGCACTGGCAATAAGTTCAATTTTGATATTTGGCAACTTTTTAAGAAAAAGGCAAAAACATCCAATTTTTATAAAATCGCAAATGCTTCGGACTTGGAATCGTGAATATAGGCTATGATAATTAATTACCAAGATTTACTATTTTATGTTAATTTTATTAATTGGTTACGATATAATATAATGTTTTTTAAATAATTCTGTATTTTTCTGGAATCGGGAGTATCCTACATCATGTTGTAGTTCAAATGGTTAATATAATATAAGATTGAAATGAGATTCTTCCTAAATGTATAAGGGAACAAATCGAAAGTCCGGTAACGTCCTAATTTATAACGAAAAATAAACGAATGTCCTTTTGTTAGGGGGCGGGGGTGAAAAAGTACGATTACCCTTGTAAAAATCTGTCAAAGTTGACTTTTCGGGTTGAAATTTTCAGCATTTAGTAGGCCTACTTTAGAGGGAGGTTAGAATTTTCAACATTTCAAACTTACGTTAGCTGGAGATAGGGGTTCAGCTCCTAACGAAAGCGCTTTTGTTTATAGGACGTCGTCGAACATTTGGTTTGTTCCCTAATTTGTTCAGAAATCATCTGCAGTGCATAATCCAGAATCGCTTTATATCAAATAATATCAAGGGTCTATTGTCAGACTTGAGCTTTCAAATAAGCAGACGCCAGGAGCAAATTTACCCTCATAAAGCCATCAATTACTCCTGGTCCTTGTAAAATTTACATGAACAAGGAGCCATTTTCTAAACTAAATTGCTCCTGGTTCCAGTTTGGAACTTGATGCAACAGCGCCGGTATGATATATTGTATAAAAGGATTTACTATTTGAAAATTGATCCTGTTTCTTCAGAAATGGCTCCTTGTTCTGGTAAAGTTCCAGTGAAGCAGGAGCAATGTTCAAAAACAAATTGCTCCTGGTTCCAGTCCACTTATTTCAAGGCTTGGTCAGACTGTCACGAGAACATAAAATGCGCCAATGAAGTTGCGTCTGTTGCTCTAAACAAAAATGGAAAGATACCTGTTTTTCGATTATTTGACTCATCTTTGGTTAAATTGAACAAGTTTGTAGAAACACGTGCATATTATAGCTAAATATTGTGCTTAATTACGCATTGTATTATTAAATAGTAGCCTACAAAGTTAAGTTATAGCTCGTAAATGATATTGGCAAGGTTTGTTGTATGATTAAGGGCTGGGGTTCATATGAACGTTTGGACAGTATTTATTGTGGGACATGAGAGCACATCAGACCTATCGAATTGCATTCTGAATACGAAGAATGTCCTTCTGATATCAAATAATTTTGATTTTTGAAATTCGCAACGTAATACACATTTTATGGCAAATCATTAAAAATTGATATTTTTGATATTTTACAGTACTCGAAGTAAACTTTATAAATCTGATGATTTATACTTAAAGTGTATGTAGGTGGGATGAAAAGCCGACGATCAATTGAAAATTTTGACCTTTCGTATTGAAGATATGGATTTTTTTCCAAAACACCCAAAAAAATTAGGTCTTTTTGGGAAAAAATCCATATCTTCAATATGAAAGGTCAAAATTTTCAATTGATCGTCGGCTTTTCCTCCCAGCTACATACACTTTAAGAATATATCATTAGATTTATGAAATTACTTCGAGGACTGTTATATATCAAAAATTTGAAAAATATCAATTTTTTATAATTTGTCATAAAATTTGTATTATATCGTAATTTTCAAAAAATGAAAAATATTTGATATCAGAAAGACATGCTTCGTATTCAGAATGCAATTCGATACGTCTGAGATGCTCTCATGTCCCACAAAAAATACTGTCGAAACGCCATAAACGCTCATTTTAGATCCCTTAAAGTGTTGAACTAATTATTCCAGCTCAAAGAACGTTTTTGGTTCTTTAAATTAAGAACCGTTTCAGGTTTTTACAAGGTTCGCAGGTTTTTGCCGCAGGTGGAAAAAACATGGTACGGCGTTTTTCGGCTTGGCAAAAACAAATTTTTGCAAACTAAAATAGCAAAATAATTTTCTGAGTGTAATAAGGCCAGATTTTGTCATTATAAGTAACATTAAGTATGCTAACACTGGTTTAGGGCATGGGTTTTCATTTGTCACAAATGCCATAGCAAATTTAAAACAGGTTCATTTTAAGGACTTGATGAGACAAAAAATATGTTGAATGCATGATTCATTAAAAGTTATGTTTTACTGTTTATGACTATAAGCTTTCTGTGTTATTTTTAAATATTTGACTGACTATATTATGAGGCAGTTTTTGCCTTTTTGTGTCCGCTTAAACCAGACAAAAACAGGTTTTGCCAGTTTCTGCCACTTTGCAAAAATCGAACGTTTTTAATGTTCTTTAAAGCCATAAATGTACGATTTCCAATTTCCGATTTACGTTCCAATCATATAAAATGCTTTTTTTTCGAGTAAAGTATGTAAATCAAGTTTTAATAAAAAAAAAAAAAAACTTATTTATGATCATTGAAAGACTGTCTGTATCAAAACAAAATCTGCACAAAAACTTTTCGATTCATAACTCAGTTCATCGGGTGAAAAACTTGCTGATATAAAACTTATACAGGGTGTCCCAGAAAAAATTACCGAGTAAATAAAATTGAACGCGTAAGTCGAGAATTAGACATCAGAATCAAAAAAATTAAAATAGGCCTATAGCGCATAGCCTATTTCACATACGAAAATTTTATTTGATTCGGTTGACTGGTTGCAAAGCAATTAACGATTACATAATGAGCGCATCAATGCAGTTCATTCCAAGTTTGATCAACAGGCGCTGTTTTCATGCTCGCTCGCCGCTTCCTAAAGTTTGAGTATCTCATTAAATTTAGTCCACATTATCTATTTTTTTATCCGACGGTGTTATGTTATTCATGCTTTCACTGAAGATGAATAACAGTTTGTCCGAGAAAACTTTGATTTCTGCAATTGGAAGCTTTCCAACTTTAATTCTTTAAGTTGCTCAAATATGTTATATTTTAACTTTCCAGAGAACATTTGATTCAAGAATGACAATGATCAAGTGCGTACAGCTTTACGTGTGATTTTTGATGCATGCAACATTAATGTTGAAGTTTTAAAAGATTTAAACTTTGCATTTCTTGGAAATATTCCAAAAACATTAATGTGTGTGAGAAGTTTTTTAAGCCAGCTGGAATTCTTTATGCAATAATTCTTTATGCAACATTTATATCAACATTAATGAAAAAGGATATTTACAAGTACCGAGCATCATCTTACATGCAAGCTTTCATTTTCAACATCGTGCAGGTTTTCAAATTTGAACAAAACCTAATTAAATGTTTTGCAAAAAAACAGATTGTTTAAAAAGAACAAAAGGATTTAACAGAACAAAATATGAAGCCCATTGCATTGACAGTTAACCACTAGTGCACATTGTCTTGAACGATCTTTCTTTCAAACTTGGAATGAAGTGAATTGACACATGCGTTATGTAATCGCTCATTTCTTCGCAATCAGTGAACCGAATCCAGTAAATTTAGTGTATAAGATGCAGAATAAGATGGACTACACGCTGATGTTTAGATTTTTGGATTCTGATATCTATTTCTCGACTTACTTTCAAATTTATAAGCCCGGTAATTTTTTATGGGACACCCTGTATTATCCCTTCATCATGTTCATGAATTACAATTAGACAAACTCTAAGAATCGGACATTAACGTTTGTATTTTTGTGGGAGCTGAGAGTACACCATTACCGAATTGCATTCTGATAACGAGGAATGTTCTTCTGATATCAAATATTTTTTTGAAATTCGCGATATAATACAAATTTTATGACAAATTGTCAAAACTTGATATTTTTAAATTTCTGATATTTAACAGTCCTCGAAGTAACCTTTAACGAAAAAAAAAATTCATATATTCAATACGAAAGGTCAAAATTATCAATTGATCGTCGGCTTTTCATCCCAGCTACATACACTTTAAGTAGGCTACATATCATTAGATTTATAAAGTTTACTTCGAGGACTGTTAAATATCAAAAATATCAATTTTTAATGATTTGCCATAAAATGTGTATTAAATTGCGAATTTCAAAAAATCAAAATTATTTGATATCAGAAGGACATTCTTCTTATTCAGAATGCAATTTGATATGTCTGATGTGCTATCATTCCACAAAAAATACTGTCCAACGTTGCTACCAGAGCCCTTGAAGCACCCGAAGTCCTTTAAAAAATGCATATTCAACTGTTTGATTTTGATTTTGAAGTATTCTAAAATAATTTTACTATGTTAAATGTTTATGTTCTTTATGTTTCTTCCACTTTATCAACCAATCATTTCCTTTTTATAATTATTATTTGTGAAACTGTCATTTTAAGGGGACAGGCCAAACGTTCAATGACGTCCTATAAATGAAAGTGCTTTCGTTACGTGATTGGCCCTCCATCCCTGAAACCAATAGCATAGCCGGGATTTTTAGTGTGAGGGGGCAAAGCCAAATTGAAGACCCCAGTGGATAAAGTAGTTAAGTGCCATTTTGACGAAATTGAGTTATTGGCAGATTATAAGTCACTGGGGGTCAAACATTTTGTTCCGAAAATTTGGGTCGATTTGACCCCTTCCAAGTAGGGGTCACGTGAGGGGTCAAGTGGGGTCAAAATTTCAAAATGGTCCGATTTGTTTCAAATTGGTCCCAAATTACTCCTTAGGGTATAAGGATTACAAAATATATAGTTTGCCATATCTAACGTGCTTAGTTTAGCAGTTATAGGGTCAAGGTCAATCAAAGGTCAAACGAGGTCAAATTTTCAACAACATCCGATTTGCATAAATTATACACCAAATTGTTCCTCTCGATATGGGCATTTTAAAAATGTAGGCCTATACTTTTAACTATTATTAACTTTCAATTTTTTTAAAAATGCAATTGTTTAAATCTGACCCATGGTTTTAGTGGAAAAAGTAGTCAAGTACAAAATACTGATTATTGATTATAGAAAATCAATAAATGACAAATGGTTGAAAAATAGCTACATTAAGTACAATATCCATATCAATTCATTACAGCAAATTTTATACAAAGGTAACTAAGTTTGTGGTCAATAGACACAATGCATAACTTTAAACCCACTTTTCTCGAAACTGGTATTTTGGCACTTAACTACTTTATCCACTTAGGTCTTCAATTCGTCCCCGTTTGTCATTTATACATTTTACTCCATTTTTCCCTGAAAAATGTGTGGGGGAAATCCCCCGGCTCGCCTTACTGTTGACACTTTCAAACAGACACATCAATTTTGACCGATATTTTAACTGGTTTTTTTTTTTTAAACGTAATTGGACTGTTTGACCCCTCCACCCTCGTCGATAGGACGAAACTTTTGGTTTGTGCCCTAACATGCCTAACCTGTATATACTATTTCATCATCATGGACGTGAGGATTTAAGAACAATTTTGTGAATGTTAAAATGTTCAAAATATTTGTGACGTTTATAAATAAAGCTATTGTATATTGCAGGCATTTTATCTATGCTTCGTTATGATCTTGAATCATGAAGTAATCCTTTTTCCATGTTCACAGCTAAATTCTCTTTAGACTTCAGAAAGAATATCCTCCCTGACTGAGTCATCCCACTTGAAAGCTTTTACAGAAAAACTCAAAACAAACTATATGGGAATCCACAATACTGGACTTGTTCACAAAACATCTGAATTCAAACAAAATGCCATGGATTGAGATAAGAGTGAAACATGAGAGGTTGCCGCAGACTTCATTTTATTTCTTCTTTGTACAAATTTGTAGAAAATTAAAGGATCGTTCAGTGATTTGATCATTCGGAAGATCGTAAAAATCATCAAAATACAGATTTTGGTACCTTCGACATCCTCATAGATGTGCTATCAAGTATCATCAGCCGAAGCGACGTATTCAAGACAAAATAAGACATTTTACATGAATCTGTAATTTCTGTACTATTTAAATGGACCTTCAACATGTTTAACTTTGTCAATACTGCTGTTTCCTTGTTTTTTGGCCATATTTTTTTATTTCAAAAATACCTAATGACAATTTTAATGACTTAATACTCGTCTCTTTTAGGCAATTTATACACAATGCTATTTTGTTTACACTTTCGCTGGGATCACTGAATGGGCCTTTAAAGTGAAAGTGCTTGTCTTCACTTGTTAATGGGGGTTTTACATTCAGGGCAGTGACATTGAGCAACTTGAACTAATAATTGATACAATGAGGTGGTATATTGCAAGTCCGAAGGCCTCAATCAGGCGTGGGTGTGGCTTTGTTTGAAAAAAGCTGAAGTATAACAAAAAAAAAAGGCTGAAAAACAGCGTGAAATTAGCAAAAAAGACCCAAAATTGGACTGAAAATAAATAAAAATGTATAAATTTGAATAGTCAAAAAAGCTGAATTCAGCTGTTATCAACTGTTATCTTATCCCTGTCAATGCAAATGGGTGACGGGATGTGCGACAACATTGCCAATGCATAATGATCCCCTTTCATTGTTCCATGTTTCAGGCATGAGATGAGAATGATCATCCATAAAAAAACCTGAAAAGTTTGAAAAACCTAAAAAAGCGTGTGAAATGAGGCTAAAAAGACCAAAAACAAGCTGAAATTAAAAGTGCGGAAATTTGGACCACAAAAAAGCAGGAAATCCTGCAAAAGCAGGAAAATTCTCATGCCTGAATTGTTTACTGTCACCAAAAGACACCGTTTCCAAGATGTTTGAACAAATTTCTCATCGCTCACCGAATGACCCGTTTTACTCTAAAATGCACATTTCATTTTTTCTTCAAATTTCTTCAGACTTTTTGAAAAAATGGACGTCTAAATTTTGACCCAAAATTTTCCCAGTCTCGCTGAAAGACCCCCCTTTTTGGTAAAGTATTCCAAAGTGTTTTTTTTGGGGGGGCGGGGGGAGGGGATTTTCATCAAAATGACCCCCTTTTCGGTGTCAAAAGTTCCCCCTCGCAAGTTTTTTTTTTTGCACACTTGTATATTTTTATCAATCCAGTTACGCCCACTTTACTTGCGCTATACAATCGGCAAACATGCTCATCTATCAGGACCCAGTTCTTTAACCCCAACATATGAGTACATTCATTGAAGGACCTTTGAATAAAATGGGTACAAAAACGCGTACTCAGTAACTAGTCAAATGAAGGTTGAATGAAGGTTAATGAACTGTGCTACAGGAGATGAGACTAATTGCATGGTTTATCTTGGCAGTACGCGTTTGGTTTTAATGTGTGGATATAGGCTCCTATAACTTCATACAGGGAAACTCAGTGGCGTTTGGAGAAAAAAAATCCCTGCCTGCATGGCAATAGCTGCCAGGTATCGTACTTTTAGAATGTATACAATATAGAATGTAGATATTGTGAAATGTCTATATGGCAGCTATTGCAGATAGGGCCTTCTGGCCCTAATCCCTCAACGTCCCTTTCACACTAAAACAAAAATCAAGTTGAAGCAGGTTTTGTTTATGTATTCATGTTACATTATTTAATCTTTTATTATCCATTCATTTCATGAAATGACAAATGTCCCCAATGTTACTTACACTTGCCCATTGATTTTCAAACTTTTCCAAAAGTTTACAATCCAAAAATGTTTATTATAACTACCCAAATCAGAAGCAAATAAATAGTTCAGGACAATATTACTGCTAAACAGCAGTTTTGTATAAAAACTTCTATGTTAATGATAAATACCAAGCTTCTGACACACTCTTTAGGAACAATATTGAATTGATTTGTATTTCAACTTCCAGGGTAATTACAAATACCAAGGTGGTATGCAACACATTCTTGTAAATACCGAGCATGGACCGCAGTATGTAACCTAACCAAGTCTACTTACTGTTGGAATTTCCACCCGGTATGTCAAATTAGTTGCGTCTTTTATTTACATCAGTTTTGCAATGCAAAAGGAACTAAATGGCACTCGAAATTGCCCCGAAATTTTGTTAATATCTTATTTTGACTGGGATGAATGCCGATATAGTATAGTAAGTATAGGAAGGAGTCAATATGTGTCATATTTAATGCAGAGACAACCTGAAAATGTCCTTGAGGAAGCAAAAATAATTCATATGTGTTGTGTCTCAGAGCGTAGTAGAATTATAACCATCTTCATCCAATACTGGCAACCCAATCAAGCCAATCGAAGCCAATGGGCTATTCCTGTTAAAATCCCCCTCCCCCCCCGGAAGACAAGACCTTAATATCCCACAGAGGGGTGTACATTTCAAATGGAGTCACCCATTTAGGTAATCCCATTTGATATTCACATTCTCTATGTGGAAGATTAAGGTCATGTCTTTCATAAGGGGTGTATGAATTTCAACTGGAACAGTCCAATGCAACTGCTTAAATCATTCCAGGATCTGTGCTTCTGGGTAACAAGGATGCATCATTGGCAACCTGTGATCAAGCCATCAGGCAATGTGGTGAAGCTCAGTTCGGTGAGTAATATATTTTGGATTTGGCTAACAAAATTAACCAGTTTACCAATGTAAAGTTGTTTTTGAGTTGATTTACACCATAGAAATCCTTGTTCTTTAATCTTTGTCTAAATACCCATTTTCAACTGTAAATTTATATTTTTGATAGCATCTGTATCAAGCTGATTGAAAGTTTGTTATCATGACGCACACACCTAAAAACTGATTTTTCATGACATTGTCCACAGGCACAAGTTGCTCAATCAGGTCACATTTTTGCTTATTTTCTCCCTCCATAAATTAGTACAACTTTGACCATATTGTTCCCAATTCATGTCATTTATTTTAATATGCTACAAGACACTCAAAATGTTCCTTTTATTTACATAACCACTTTTGAGTGAAATGAAATTCAAATTCTCAATAAAGCTCTGCATTTTGTCCCCTCCCATTCAGATATAGCATTTCAAAACAAGAATTTCCTACAAAAAGGCTTCTCTATCATATCTATATACCAAGAGATTAGTCCCTAAATAAATAAATCATTCTATATTGTTTGCAGTTGTTGAAGAAAAAATGAAATTTGTTGAATCATGATATCATAATATCATCACAAATATTTCTTGTTCATTTGTTAAAAAACAAAACTGTTTTTGCTTCAGAAAAGTGCTTTTACGAGAGCATGACATAGAAGCAGTTTTTAACATAAAAAATATAGATCTCAAAGCAACAAGGAATGCATTTCAAATGTGTCCGTTTCAGAAACATTCTGTGTCCTAGGTCACATCCAAATTGTGTTTGCACTGACATACAGTTTGATCAGTTCGTAATCAGCGGGATAGGCTTTTATCACTACGCCGAAAAGTAGAACCACATTGTAAGTGTCATAGTTGACCTGTCTGGTCTCTATTGTGCTTGTTGAAGAAAATATACAACATATCGGACTTGAATGAATAATTTGTGATGCGTCTCACAAGATGTAAAGAAGACAATTTTCGAAAATATATAGATATTAATCTGTGATGTTATAAGGCCCGCCGATTACGAACTGATCCAAGTATAGCACATTATAATACATAATTTCTGACACATTTGACCATGACAAAAAGCCCAAAAGAACTTGAGATATGTGTAAGTCACAGCCACACAATAATATAATACTATACAAAAATGATAAATTTTGATTTTTGAGTTCAATTATCTTATAACTATGTAGTTGAAGTAATGGTTATAATTTGAAGTAGGTGACCCAACTGACAGCCTCATCCCCCACCTTACCCCATCAATATTTCGACTTAGGTCTCTGAAGAAAGCTCAAATATTTCTGTAGTCAAATTTTATGCCTGAGCATGCCTGGAAAAAGTGGTAGCCTAACCCCTTCCCCCTATGATTTACAACCCAAGAGTATGTACAGTTAGTTCTTTTTGCCATTGTAATGTGTTTCCTTATAATATCCAACCACTGGAACAAAAATTTGAATCAGCCCACCAGTAGTTGTACACGGTGGCATAGCCAAGGGGTTAGCTCCCCCAAGTGATACCCCCTCCCCATTTTTACAGATAAACATTGTGCATGATTTCATTATCCCTCAAGCAAAGGGGGTGAAGCATTTCCCCAAGTTTAAGCTTACTTGCCCCCTCTGTAACCAATTATAAAAATACCGTAGTTCTTAAGAGGCTGCTGGTAGTGCGAGTGGGGTTAATTTGTAAACAAAATTGGCAACACTTGTGTTTTAAACTGCCACTACACGCTGCTTGGGTCTGTACCACTGATGCTTTTCAAACTTAACTCCAAACTGCACAATTTTAAGATAACATCACCCATTACAGAGTCTATACACATTAATCCTCTAATAAATCCTCATCATCTAAATTCAGATTTCCTGTGTCTAAATCCAGATTGTCATCATCAATGTTCAGATCATCTAAATCTAGGTCAAGATCATCATCATCTGGTGGGGCTGGGGTTGCCTCTTTCTTCTCTTCTTTGGCTGGAGGTTGAGGTTCATCATCAGCAGCATCTCCTGATGCACCAACTGGTTCTGGTTCTGTTTCTTGGTCCTGTCAACAGCAAGAGAGAAAATGAGTTAACATCTACATATTTAATTTAGACATGAAATTCTAATTTTGACTTTCAAGTCATTGTCTGAATGGGTGAAAATGACTGACTTAAATATGTATGGGGGCACTCAACTTGTGAGATGGTGGCAGGTATGGGTCTGCAGTGGTGTAGCGTGGGTCATCACATGGGGGGGGCACCGACCATAATTGGGGGCACCGGGTCTGATTGGGGGCAAGGCGTAAATCGGTGGGGACAGGAGGACACGTCCCCTCACTTTTTAAAGTGGGGGGGACACAATATCAAATGTCCCCCCCACTTTTTGGTCCCCAGCCCTAAAAAAAAAGGAAAAGAGAAGAGAAAGGGAGTAAAAGAGAAGAGAAAAGGGAGAAAAAAAGAAGAGAAAGGTTAAATTGCATGTAATTGAGTATGCCCATCACTGCCCATGCCTACAAAAACCGCACAGTTGGTTATATAGGCCTGTGGTTATTTTAGGCATTGCGTGAAGGCGGGTCCACGGCCCATAAGGGTGTGAAAATTCCTGCGGGCCCGCCTATATGCAGGGCCTGTCACATTTTATCACCAAAAAAAAGTCAGTATTAAGATGGACTCAATGCTGATTTCAACATCAATCCATGCATGCTTTAGTAACTTGTGAATTTCAAATCTCAAATAGGGAAAACTTTTCCACGAAAGGCTTCATGGACCATCATTTCACAAATTTTTGGCTTTTTAAACTAAAATTTTACACACTAATTAGACACCCTGTGTAGTGGGTAAACAAGTAGCCATTTTCACTTCTGCTTTCCACATTTGCCAATTTATGTAATTTATAGGCCTACAATAATAGGGAAAACTTTTCCACGAAAGGCTTCATGGAAAAATTTGGCTTTTTTAAACTAAAATTTTACACACTAATAGTGCCAAAATGGGCCATCAAATCGCTTCAATTAGGTATTCATTTTGCAAAAGTTTCTTACTTCTGAGGGGGGCGCATCCCCCTCAGACACCCCCCTGCATCGCGCAAGCGCTTGACGCGATGGCCGCTTTGTCCCCCCCACTTTCACAAACGGATTTACGCCCCTGATTGGGGGGCACAAGCCATTTTTTGGCAATTTTCCTATGGTATTTTCTAAATTTTGAGATCAATTGACGCTACGCCACTGTGTGTCTGTCATTTAATACACCCCCTTCTCTAAAGTCTAAAATATCCAATGACCCCTCGTTTTAAGGTTTGGCTCCTCAATTACCCCCTTTGTTCAAGAATTTTAAAAATGCCATAAAATAATGCAGAATTAATGCGCTACAGGATTTTTAGAAATCGAAAATGATAACAATTGAGGGGGCATAGGTGTGATTAAATCCCACAGAGCCCCTTTCAGCAACAGGGGGTAGGTGGGGGTGCTTGGTATACACTCAATTTTTTATAAAGTCAATCCAATCACTTCTCCCCATTTCCTATGTGAACCACAAATATCAACTTTTCACACCCTGCAGGCACCTGTCTCATTTCCGTTCATGATAAAATCCCAACCCAAAACCAAGCACAAATACATGGGTCCCATATCAATCTCCTCATTCCATGAACATCAACAAAATTCCTAAGTTTTTTAAACATCTTGCATGTTTCTCAAAACTTGAGATCCAATTCTCAACTTTCTGACCTTATCACTGTTATCAAGGTACCAATGATCAATAAGATAGGGGAGTTTTCAAAACATGGGTGGAATTGATGAAAATTTCCCAAACCTTTATGACCTTTATTGATGTCATTGCTACACTTTGATAAATAAGATATTCAAGTTTTCAAAACATGGTTACATTTGTTCAAAGTAACACACATTACAGATCACTGATTGACAAAATCACTCATTGTTTTGGGCTATTCTGTGGACGATAATTAAATTTCACTAAAAAGGCATTGAAACACACTTATTTCTAACGGCAAAGTAACTTGCTGCATCTTAATTGAGTATTTTGTGATTCTAGCATCTTCTTTGTTGGCATGTTTCAATAGATATCCACAAAAAATCTTATTCCCAAAATGTCAGTTGATTCCGATTTTTCATTTAGTGAGTTATGCATGATTATGTGTATTACGTTGCTCCATATGCCACTGTGTTATAGTTATTGTCTGTTAACATTCAACATAAATATAAATTTATCAATATTTTTGCCAAAAAAAGAATAAGAAGGATTTTATTACACACAAAGATTATGTAGCAAGAGGTTGCCGATGCTTAAAACATCTCAACTTTTTTTGTGAAAAAAGGGGTGATGAGGCTGTGGATCACAAAATGCTCCTTTAATACTATTTTAATAAAAGACTCCTTGCCCCTTTTATTTTCCTTTGCCCACCAGTTTTTTTCTCTCATTTTTTTTTTCAGAGGGGACTGTTTTCTTTTATATTTTGTCACTATGTAGTACACCCTACGGTATACATAGTGTGTGTACATTGTGTTGACGTACCTCACTCACCTGACTAAATGATCCGCCATCGATGGCCTGACTCATCTCATCTAGTACATTCCTGTCACTGGTGCTCTGTGCAAAAAATATTCAAAAGAAAACAATGTTATTGTATTGCAATCAGGGGGTGGTACTCCAGTTTGATTTCTGTAGGTAGGTGCTTCAGAGAATCAAAGAATTTGCATCCCCTTTGAAAGATGTACCAAATTGGTTCATTTTTTTTAGTTTAACTGGCTGTATCAATAGAGCTTCAATGATAATACTACTGTATTCAACCTACAGTGGGAATTCTAATTGAATGAATGCAGCTTTCAACAGCTGTATTTTGAGTAACTGCGATCGTATTTTGCGTATTTCAAACTACAACGCCTGTGTTTTTTATCCCCAAAATGGCCAAAATAAGGTGTATATTTTGGGAGCCACTTATTTTCATAAACTTAAGGTCCATACAAACATGTATACCAAATTTGTCACTTTTGTCACTCTGTAACGATCTTTGCCTTATTTGACCCTAAGGCACTATACTACAAAAGGTGCTGGATTCACTATACTTCAAGAATTTTTTTCCAACTCCATCCCCTCTTATGTCAAAACAAAATCTGCACCACTATGTATATTATTTTCAGCTACCCTACTTAGACATGACTCCATTTGAATTTTAAGATCAGATTCATTTTTAGCTTTACACATTAAAGAGGTATCATCTGCATACATTACAGTTTTACATTCAGACACAGCATTAGGTAAACAGTTCCTAGTAAAGGACCTAAAATTGAGCCCTGAGGAATACCAATATCAATTGGCCTAAAGTCAGAAAAAGTTAAGTTAACATTAATAGTTTGTTCTCTGTTGTTTAAGTATGATTTAAACCATAATAATTCATCCCCACATACCCCATATTGTTTAAGGTTCCTAATCAGAATATCATGATTTACAGTATCAAATGCTTTCTTTAAGTCTATAAATAAAATGCCTGTAGCATAACCTGTATCCATATTCTTTAAAATGTAATCTTGAACATCTAGAAGGGTTGTTGTTGTGGAATGATTCGGACAAAATCCTGATTGAGCATTTGATAATAGTCCTACATTTCTCATATATTCATATAATTGATCATGAACAGCTCTTTCAATGATCTTTGATACAATTGGTAATACAGAGATAGGTCTATAGTTACTAACATTAGTTTTATCACCCGATTTAAATATTGGAGAATTTTTTTCCAACTCCATCCCCTCTTATGTCAAAACAAAATCTGCACCACTATGTATATTATTTTCAAGAAGTAATTAAACAGGCGCCAACAAAGATATGCTACTTACGGGTACTGATGTGTAAGAAGCAGCTGGAATGGGTTCTTTGCTCTGGGTCTTCAGGTATTTCTCTGCTTGGAAGGCATCCTTGAGACCCACAAACAGGTTCTCATACTGAGTTGGATCAGCTAGTGCATCCGCTGCCTTTTTGTTGATACTTCCCAAGCTCTCCTTCCAAGATTGTACAACTCTAAAAAACAAACAAGGGAACAAAATATGGTTCATTGGTAACTGGAAGATTAAAAAAATCAAAAGTCATCCTGTTTTGTCAAATGAAACATAGATAAATCCTAATCCTTTATTTAAAACTTAAATATTTGGTCCATTAAAGGCCCTTTCAGTGATTTCACAGGAACATGAAAAAAAATGGAAATTTGTCAGAGTTGCTTAGCAATAAAGAATAAGTCTACAGAATTTCATAAAACCACATTTCCACTAAATACATCGACAAATTAAAAAAAGTACAGCAGTTTTAGAAAGGTTTTCTACTTCAACTCAGATCCACTCGAGAAAATCGCGATTTTCGTACAGTGCTCCACCAATCGACTGGAAAAACTTCCTAGTCCAGTGTTTCTAACACGGGGAAGTAGAGTCTAAATTGATTTAAAACATATGCTTAATTTTTGTAGTAGAAAACAAAATAAGCAATTAAAGGTCACCGAGGCAAACTAACGGTCAATTCAAATATGAAAAACAGTTAAAATTGTGTATTTTGTTTAAAATAGTAGCTACTGATGTAATAAGTAGTAGAAACAATACATAGCAGCGTGTTGGTGCAGTGGAGTCGATCTCGAGTCGGACTTTTGTACTGTCAGTATCAAAAGTCCAGAATCATCAAATGCTTTATTTTGTCTAAAATACACAGCTTTCGACCGAACCACTAGCAGGCTATGTTAGCACATCTATGCCAATTACAAAGGTACCAAAATCTGAATTTTGATGATTTTTACGATCGTCCGGATGAGCAAATCACTGAATGGGCCTTTAAGGGCCCAAAACATGTATTTTAGGGCATTTTTCGAATAATGTGACAATCAAGCTGAAAGACTTGTACAAAGACTAATTTCAAGTTATGCATTCTAATTTTTGTAAAACACATTTTTATAACCAATTATCAAAAATAATATAAAACATTATAACTATGAGCTTTAGCCTATACTCAATATGTGACCATCCACGACGAATCCAGTGTTAAAGTCGCACTTTCGAGTATCTTAAGCTACTAAAGAACTGAAATCTCCATTGAACAAGCTTTAAAATGATATATCACTTGTCATAACAGCTTAGGTAATAGATGCTCAAAAATCAATTTTGCTGTTGAAATTCCTTTGTTTTCTATTGATTTCTGTAATGCTTATTGGTCCATATCTCTGAATAAGCACTGGCGACTTTACACTGGGTTCGTCGTGGATGGTCACATATTTTGAATGCTTAGACTTGTGCCATATGTTAGTATTTTGTGACTACAATTGTAAGAAAACATGCAATTTTGCTTGTTTTGTGCCCATTTTCCCTAAAATTGCAAAAATATTTCAATTTGACTTTAATTGCCAGTTAGAACTAACTAAAGGATAAGGATTTAACTATGTTTCATTTGGGAAAACAGGATAAAATTTTTTTAATCTAAAAAAATCAGTGCTGTAGGGAGTAGTCCCTCGCTACACCACATGCAGAGGTCATTAATAACCCACATCTACTTGTGCGTGAATCAACTAACAAACTATTTGAAATGCACATACACAGAGGTTATGAATAATGTTCAAGGCCACTTTCTACTCTCTCTAAACTTATTCTGGAAAATAACTAGGTCTGTCATATATATATATATATATATAACAAATATATTTTTACTGCAAATAGCAAAGTGTTTGAAACATTTTTAACAAACATTTGGTAACTTACTCTGATATCCTGCTAGGAATGTAGGTCCTAGCGAAGAAAGCAGCTTCTGGAAAGCGTCCTGTAGCGCACAGGAGCTCTAAACATTTGTCTGTCCTGTAATGTGAAATCAAATACAAATTATATGCATGACAATCTACATAGGTCAAGGCTTTTGCTTGGGTCACTAAGCATTGAATCTTATTTTGTCAACCATTCAGACAATGACATCACTATTCCAAGTATTTTACAGAACAAAATATGTCCAAGTACTAGCATTCTAGCTCAGTTTAGCTATCAAAGCCTATAAACGAGTGAGCGTATTTCATTTTCACATTAAATTTTGGTCCCACATATTGCAAATTTAACCTTAGGATCAAATCTGCGGTTTAATTGTTGCATAAAGATAATGGCGCTTCACCATAATGGGCTGTTCAAATTGATATTCATACACCCCCTAAGGAAGACATGACCTTAATCTGCCATACAGGGGCAAGCCTTGAAATAAGCAGGCGCGGGTAGCAAATTTGCCCTCGTAAAGCCACCAATTGCTCCTGGTACTTGTAAAATTCACATGAACCAGGAGCAAATTACTCCTGCTTCAAATTTTGCACTTGATGCAGCAGTAGCTGCAGCAGTACTGGTATGCTGTATTGTACATGTATAATTGTATAGACTATTTGAAAATTGCTCCTGTTTCTTCAGAAATTGCTCCTGGTTTATGTACAATCCCAGTGAACCAGGAGCAATGTTCAATTTCAAATTGCTCTTGGGGGTGTAGATTTCAAATGGAGTCAGTCATTCAGGTAATCCCATTTGAAATTCACACTCCCTGTGTGGAAGATTAAGGTCATGTCTTCCATTGAGGGTGTGAATTTCAAATAGAATATCCCAATTTAACACAGATTATTGTCAAGCTGCAACTTACTTTCCCTGTAAGAAGAATGCCATAAAGGCTACATTGTTCTTCTCCTGATCTGCCGCTGTGTCTGCTAGTTTGGCCACCATCTCACCATCACCAGAGCAACTAGCTAGAAGCAAGAGGCCTCCAAAGTCCTGTGCTTTGTGTAGGCATTCCTGGGCCAGCTTGAAGTTGCATTTCTTAGTGGCTAATTCTGCTAGTTGTTTCCATTTGGCTTCACTCTGAAATGTTGGACACAAAATTTGTGGTTGGATAAGATCAGGTTCATAAATAAAAATTAATTCTAAAATAAATTTCTAAAATATTATTCTGATAACAATTCTAAAATAAATTTTTAAATTATATGAGTGCAGTATTTACCATCTGTAATCATGTTAAATTAATATTTTTGAAGCTTTTTAATATTGTAATTAACAAATAATTCATTCAGCCTATGGCTGCCAGTTGTTGAATTGAATATACAAATAGACCATGTATGTTCCTAGGTAAACAAACAAATATGGAACAAACATGTTGAGAATTCCTCCAATACATACCTCTGCTTCTACAGCCAAATCATAAGCAGTCTTTGTCTCACCAAGTTGCAATGCCAAGTCAAATTTATGCTCCGGGTCACATGATACAGCCAAGGCTTGTGACTTAAAACCCTAAATGACGTAAAAAGGAAAAATATTTGATCATTAATTGATAGTTTTGATCAAGACTCTCTTTTACACTTCAGCCAGCCAATCACCCTAGCCGGAAATGCATAGGACTACTGCATAGTGCGTATGATCAGAAATCACTCTGCAAAACCTGGTCTTTTGAAATTACAATTCTGTAAATCAAGTGCATCCATTGCCTACTATGAACACATGGTATTCGCCGATTGTTTTAATTACCGTGTACATTTGCAAAAGCCTTCTGGCGCGTTGCTAAAAAAGCAAGAGAAACAAAAATGCACATTCTGCGCATGCGTTTGCAGGGAGAACCTCGTTTTGGTAGCAAAGGCCGAATACGGAAAATTTCTTCAAACAATAAAACATGGTTAATTCTGCATTTATTTTGTGTATTTAGTCTATGAGTGTTCTTGTTATATTAACCTGAATACTAGCAAGCCTGATATAGATATTGTCGCCTTGAAGTAAAAATTTTTTAAAAAAATTCAGACAAATTGTTCCAAAGTGGTCTGTGGACAAGCAAATAATCTTTGGGGGGGTATTATTTACGTGAAACAGTTGCTTTCAAATGTCGCAACACACACACTGCTTTTGGTCCACATTGATATAGGTTTAATAGTGCTAATCATATAATCATATTTTCCAGCTCACCTGTTTTTCTAAGAAGTGTGCTACTCTAGTCCTTTGGTTCCTGGGTACTGTTGGCAAGACTTTATCAGCTGTTTCAAAGTCCCTTCTCATCACGGCTGTTTGGTATTCTAACACAGACAGTAGCAATGAATAGCTGACCACATTCAGCTCTTTGTCACCAAGGAATAAACGGTTGTCCTTGGCAATGTAACCTAATAAATACATCACTCTGAAAAGAAAAATATATTCAAGAATAATTAAAACTTTTCAAAAGTTCAAAAGCTAAAGAAGCTAAAGAAGCACCTATAGTGACATTTTGAACTTTTAAGCAGATGAGCAAGGGCAACAAAGCACATATAAAACAAAGTAGGTTGCTTTGATAATCAAAATACTGCACTTTGGCCATCGAGACCAAGAGGAATGCCAATACCAAAAGCCTCCTTTCATTTAAAGGCTTAAAACTATTTTCGTTATGATAAATGTGATCAAGGGTGCAGAATTGTGCTTACAACTATCACTTATATATCGTAAAATTTAATGAATTTTGATATACATTTAAAACAAGTTACAAAATATTGCCAACAATCTACATGATAAAGAATTGAAGGTATTCATTATGACAATAATGTGTGTGCCTGTGAATATATGCAGGTGTGTGGGGTGGACCTGTATATATTGAATGTATAGAGTATGTGACCCGTTCTGACAAAACCAGGCACACGTCACATTTTTGACATTTCATGATTTGAATAAAAATGTAAGCACAGGACAATAAGCTTCAAAATGATACCAAAATTATATACATAGCAATAGCATCAATACTTTTCAAGATATGGATAACAGTTTTGTAAATGACACCTTGATCTTTTTGCCAAACTGCTAATCTGAGTAATGTGCTAATTAGTTTCCTGCCTTACACAAGATTGAATAGGGGTTATCATAGTTCAACTGTCAATTATTGATTAAATAAACATCTTTTTAATAAGTACTTTCAAGCATTTGAAAGTCCACTCAATCCCAAGGTCAAATACCATGAAATTAAGAATTCCAAATCCGGGATTTGTTGGAGCTGGTCACATGTCTACACAATGAAATTGAACTCACCTGTCTAAATGTGATATGGTGACTATTTCTCCTCCTACATAGTAGTTGAGTCTATTCACAGAGTTAGTATAGATGAAACAATTGAACTCACCTGTCTAAATGTGATATGGTGACTATTTCTCCTCCTACATAGTAGTTGAGTCTATTCACAGAGTTAGTATAGATGAAACAATTGAACTCACCTGTCTAAATGTGATATGGTGACTATTTCTCCTCCCACATAGTAGTTGAGTCTATTTACAGAGTTAGTATAGATGAAACAATTGAACTCACCTGTCTAAATGTGATATGGTGACTATTTCTCCTCCTACATAGTAGTTGAGTCTATTCACAGAGTTAGTATAGATGAAACAATTGAACTCACCTGTCTAAATGTGATATGGTGACTATTTCTCCTCCTACATAGTAGTTGAGTCTATTCACAGAGTTAGTATAGATGAAACAATTGAACTCACCTGTCTAAATGTGATATGGTGACTATTTCTCCTCCTACATAGTAGTTGAGTCTATTCACAGAGTTAGTATAGATGAAACAATTGAACTCACCTGTCTAAATGTGATATGGTGACTATTTCTCCTCCCACATAGTAGTTGAGTCTATTCACAGAGTTAGTATAGATGAAACAATTGAACTCACCTGTCTAAATGTGATATGGTGACTATTTCTCCTCCTACATAGTAGTTGAGTCTATTCACAGAGTTAGTATAGATGAAACAATTGAACTCACCTGTCTAAATGTGATATGGTGACTATTTCTCCTCCTACATAGTAGTTGAGTCTATTCACAGAGTTAGTATAGATGAAACAATTGAACTCACCTGTCTAAATGTGATATGGTGACTATTTCTCCTCCTACATAGTAGTTGAGTCTATTCACAGAGTTAGTATAGATGAAACAATTGAACTCACCTGTCTAAATGTGATATGGTGACTATTTCTCCTCCCACATAGTAGTTGAGTCTATTCACAGAGTTAGTATAGATGAAACAATTGAACTCACCTGTCTAAATGTGATATGGTGACTATTTCTCCTCCCTACATAGTAGTTGAGTCTATTCACAGAGTTAGTATAGATGAAACAATTGAACTCACCTGTCTAAATGTGATATGGTGACTATTTCTCCTCCTACATAGTAGTTGAGTCTATTCACAGAGTTAGTATAGATGAAACAATTGAACTCACCTGTCTAAATGTGATATGGTGACTATTTCTCCTCCTACATAGTAGTTGAGTCTATTCACAGAGTTAGTATAGATGAAACAATTGAACTAACCTGTCTAAATGTGATATGGTGACTATTTCTCCTCCTACATAGTAGTTGAGTCTATTCACAGAGTTAGTATAGATGAAACAATTGAACTCACCTGTCTAAATGTGATATGGTGACTATTTCTCCTCCTACATAGTAGTTGAGTCTATTCACAGAGTTAGTATAGATGAAACAATTGAACTCACCTGTCTAAATGTGATATGGTGACTATTTCTCCTCCTACATAGTAGTTGAGTCTATTCACAGAGTTAGTATAGATGAAACAATTGAACTCACCTGTCTAAATGTGATATGGTGACTATTTCTCCTCCTACATAGTAGTTGAGTCTATTCACAGAGTTAGTATAGATGAAACAATTGAACTCACCTGTCTAAATGTGATATGGTGACTATTTCTCCTCCTACATAGTAGTTGAGTCTATTCACAGAGTTAGTATAGATGAAACAATTGAACTAACCTGTCTAAATGTGATATGGTGACTATTTCTCCTCCTACATAGTAGTTGAGTCTATTCACAGAGTTAGTATAGATGAAACAATTGAACTCACCTGTCTAAATGTGATATGGTGACTATTTCTCCTCCTACATAGTAGTTGAGTCTATTCACAGAGTTAGTATAGATGAAACAATTGAACTCACCTGTCTAAATGTGATATGGTGACTATTTCTCCTCCTACATAGTAGTTGAGTCTATTCACAGAGTTAGTATAGATGAAACAATTGAACTCACCTGTCTAAATGTGATATGGTGACTATTTCTCCTCCCACATAGTAGTTGAGTCTATTCACAGAGTTAGTATAGATGAAACAATTGAACTCACCTGTCTAAATGTGATATGGTGACTATTTCTCCTCCTACATAGTAGTTGAGTCTATTCACAGAGTTAGTATAGATGAAACAATTGAACTCACCTGTCTAAATGTGATATGGTGACTATTTCTCCTCCTACATAGTAGTTGAGTCTATTCACAGAGTTAGTATAGATGAAACAATTGAACTCACCTGTCTAAATGTGATATGGTGACTATTTCTCCTCCTACATAGTAGTTGAGTCTATTCACAGAGTTAGTATAGATGAAACAATTGAACTCACCTGTCTAAATGTGATATGGTGACTATTTCTCCTCCTACATAGTAGTTGAGTCTATTCACAGAGTTAGTATAGATGAAACAATTGAACTAACCTGTCTAAATGTGATATGGTGACTATTTCTCCTCCTACATAGTAGTTGAGTCTATTCACAGAGTTAGTATAGATGAAACAATTGAACTCACCTGTCTAAATGTGATATGGTGACTATTTCTCCTCCCACATAGTAGTTGAGTCTATTTACAGAGTTGGTATAGATGAAACAATCCCCTACCCACAATCCAGTGCGCACAATTTCTTCTATTTCACCTACAACCTGTTGAAAAAAAAAAAAATTTGTTCAGCTTATTTTGATCAGGAATCAAATATGTAGCAGTTTGCATGACTTATATGTCAAATCGCTGGTAGAACCTTTGACTGTTTATTTAATCACACTGTCCACTTTTCAACTACCCATTGTCACAACAATTCACAAACTCCACATCAAATACCACATCATTATCAGTCCTCACATCGCCTACAGATTAATGGTCGACTACCAATATATGCTGTCTTGATGTTTGGGAGCTTTTATAAGGAGATCCGCAAATAAGTTCATCAGGATTGTCAATAAAACAGGTAATTAGAGTTTCTTGTATACAAATCCAAAATTTGGGTTGATGTTACAACAAGTCCGCTATAACAGATCATGTCGCAGAGGACAATCATGTAATTGGATGGGAAGAATCACAAATCAGAGACAGAGAACAGAACAGAAAGAGAAGACACATAAAGGAAGCCATCTGGATAAGAAAGAGGGGGGCCAAAACACTCAACAGAGACGAGGGGAACTACTTTCTACCGCACATCTACGACCAACTCCTAACAACGCCACCAACGCTAGCTCCAACCGGAAGCAGCCGTCAAGGTGCAGGAATTGGTCAGTCAATTTGAGAAAGTGCTAAGTCTTAGCACGAAACTGTCATTGAGGTACGTAACATCAACCCAAATTTTGGATTTGTATACAAGAAACTCTAATTATCTGTTTTATAAGGAGAACTGTCCGTAAAAAATGAACGTGCAACATTGAGGGAGCTATCAGTTAACCTTCTAAGAACTTTGATGCAAGCCCTTCAAGAAAGCTACAATTACTCTCCAAAACTCTTGTACTTACATCAAATGCGGCTTCAATGCCATCTTCTGTAATTCCTTCCGGGTTCTCCCTGGCATTCAACACTGCATCAGGATCATACTTGAGAACAAAGAAAGAATCCTCTGTGGCAATGCAGACTAGCTCACCATTCACAGACCAGTAGACCTGAAGATACACAGAACAAATTGATAACAGATTAGAGAACAAATTGATAACAGATTCAAAACAAACAGACAAACAATATTTTTGAAGTAATATGTTGATGTTCTTTCAAGTGGAGTGATGTTTGAATTCAGAGGAAATGCTGAAGATCAATTGGGATTTATTATTGGTGTTTTTCTCTCATCCAGTGACATCCTCATGTCAGTGGTTGTGGTATACAATTCTTTTCACCGATTCTGAACCTTGGGCTTTTTCAGTTTGCCTACTACATGTATATACTGTATTTCGTCAAATAGTCGCTCCCCCTCAAATAAACGCCCCCACCACTTTTTTCAACCAAGATGTTTCAAAAATGCTGATATTTCCATGCTATTTTGTGAAGGCCAATAGTATTAGCTCATATATCATTAAAAGGTTAAAATTTCTCATAACAAGCTGATTTTTTCAGGATAGGTCCAGGAATATGTATAGAATCAAATTCCAAAAGTCCGTGAGAATCCCCCTTGTGCTTCCTTCAAAATCCAAGATGGCGTCCAAAATGGCCGCCATTTGCGGTTTTTATCATAATTTTGCCCCCAGACATGTTAAAATCACAAACAAAGCATCTAAATATAAGTTTTGAGGTACAAGGAATGTTTTGAAAACATTTGCAAGAGGTTTCAATGATCCTAAGTAGCCAAAATCCAAGAGGGTGTCCAAAATGGCCGCCATTTTCAATTTTTATCATAACTTTGCACCCAGACATGTTAAAATCACAAACAAAGCATCTAAATATATATTTTGAGGTACAAGGAATGTTTTAAAAACATTTACAAGAGGTTTCAATGATCCTAAGTAGCCAAATTCCAATATGGCGGCCAAAATGGCTGCCATTTTACTAAGTAAAATTAGTTTTCAACCAGACTTGTTAAATATATATACAAAATATCTCACATAGGTTTGAGGTACAATGGATATATTCAAAATGTACTCGAAGGATTTCAATACCTAGATATAAAGCCAAAATACAAGATGGCATCCAAAATGACCGCCTAAGAAGTGTTTAAGATGTGTTAATTGGCATTGCAGAAAGTTCAAAACTCATGATTTGTAAGCAGACTTATAATGCATATCATCCAAATTCACTACCATTATTACCATCATTATTTTACAATATAATACTTTTATGTTCACATCGGTATCCATGTGATGTAATGCAATCAAATGGTATACCTTAAACTTAATCAACTTGCACTGTGTCTCCTGCATTAATGTTCTGCAATGTTGGTTCGGTCTCCTCCTCATTGTCCCCAACTAGTACAGGTGCTGTGTTGCTGCAAGACTGACCACAGCATTTGCTGCACATCAATGTACAGAAGAGTCTCAAGTTTCTTGCAGCTGCATGTCATGTTGTTGCATCTTGTTTGCATCCACATGATACCATGATTTTTGATTTGTGAAATCTTTATTGAGGGATTTAACACGGAATGTCTGATAGAAGCAGACAGACCGGGGAAAACGAGGGTAGGCAGATTTCTTTCATGCTTTGATGGTTGAGCAAGTGTCCCAAGTTATGCACACTGGTGACATTGAAAAAATCTCACGACCCCTCTGGTACGAGATACAAGACCCCCCTAAAATGACCCCCTGCCTCCCCTTTCCAACAACAAAAAAGCTAGAAAATGGGTATTTTCAAGATGATCAAAAATATAGAAAACCATTCACAATCAAAAATATACTCTGCAGGTATTAAGTTGACATATTAATCTTAACGGATATGAAAGAAAAAGTAAAAAATCTAATTGGGTTGTTCCATTTTTTAGGAGGGTGTTTTCCTATTTTTCACTTTTTGAGAAAAAGTGAAAAATTCGTTTTTACCCACTTTTGACGGAAAAAATAAAACCTTCATACCTTTTAATTTTTTAATTTTCACATGTAAACTAGTTTCGTATAAGAGTAATTAAATAAAGAAATAAAAATCATGGAGAGTATTTTAATTTACGAGATAGAAGCCCCGGAAGTGGACTACTTTTTCCATATTCTAGCATGCAGATGTTGTAAAGATATCGAGTTTAAATGGGTTTTTTTAAGTCTTGATTGTGTATTTTTAATAAACAGAAATTATTTTTCCTTTATAATGTCTAAGATGACAATCAAAGGTATTTTGAAACCCGGGCTATTCCATTATAATACAGAGGTATCACCCTAGAACATCTCAAGTTTGCTTATAATAGGGCCTAAAAAGCTAGAAAATTTGTATTTTCACGATGATCAAATATATAGAAAACCATTCACAATCAAAAATATACTCTGCAGGTTTTAAGTTGACATATTAATCTTAACGGATATGAAAGAAAAAGTAAAAAATCTAATTGGGTTGTTCCATTTTTTAATAGGTGGGGTGTTTTCTTATTTTAAAAAAAAAAAAAAAAAGTGAAAAATGCGTTTTTTTACCCACTTTTGACGGAAAAAATAAAAACCTTCATACCTTTTAATTTTTTTAATTTTCACATGTAAACTAGTTTCATACAAGAGTAATTAAATAAAGAAATAAAAATCATGGAGAGTATTTTAATTTACGGGATAGAAGCCCCGGAAGTGGACTACTTTTTCCATATTCTAGCATGCAGATGTTCTAAAGATATTGAGTTTAATTGGTTTTTTGAAGCCTTGATTGTGTATTGTGTAATAAAAAGAAATTGTTTTTCCTTTATAATGTCTAAGGTGACAATCAAAGGTATTTTGAAGCCCGGGCTATTCCATTATAATACAGAGCTATCACCCTAGAACATCTCAAATTTGCTATAATGGGTCAATAACATCTAAAAAGCTAGAAAATGAGTATTTTCACGATGATCAAAGATATAGAAAACCATTCACAATAACAAAATATACTCGGTAAGTATTAAGTTGATGAATTACCATTAACGGATGAAAGAAAACGTAAAAAATCTAATTGGTTTGTTCCATTTTTAGGAGGGGTGTTTTGTCTATTTTTCACTTTTTGAAAAAAAAGGGAAAATGTGTTTTTTACCCACTAGAATGCAGATGTTGTAAATATATTGAATTTAAATGGTTATTTGAAGTCTTTGTTTCTCCTTTATATTGTCTAATATTACACTCAAGGGTATTTTGATGTGTGGGGTATTCTATTATAATACAGGGGTGTTTCTCAAGAAAGTTAGCTTATAATGGGCCAATAACATCAACAAAGGTAGAAAATTGGTATTTTCATGATGAACAAAGATATAGAAAACCCTTCTCAATCAAAAATATAATCTGCATGTGTTAAGTTAAATTACTCTTAATAAGACTACGAATATAAGAGAAAAGGTAAAAAATCCGAATGGTTTGTTCCATTTTGGGGAGGGTGTTTTCCTACTTTTCACCTTTTGAGAAACAGTGAATAATGTGATTTGTAACCAATATTTTGATGCAAAAAATAAAAACCTCCATATATTTTAATTTTTTAATTTTCACAGGTGAACTAGTTTAAGGGCTCGGATAGCGATGTTTTCACAGATTTCTTTGTCGAATTGAGAGCACATGAACCTTCTGATATCAAATAGTTTTGCTTTTTTTGAAATGTGTGATATAATGTTGTTGTTTTTTTCAAATATACCAAAAACATTTTGACCTGTTTGGGAAAATATGTATATCTTTAATATCTATATATGAAAGGTCACAATTTTTAATTGATCGTCGGCATCGGCTTTTCATCCCAGCTACATATAGGCCTATACTTGAAGTACATATCGTTTGCCATCAAATTTGTATTATATCGTGAATTTCAAAAATCAAAATTAGTTGATATCGGAAGCGTATTCAGAATGTAATTCGATATGCCTGATGTGCTCTCAGGTCACATACAAAACATATGAAACGCCGCTACCCGCACCCTTAATTTCAGACTAATAAATAAAGAACTACAAGTCATGGAGGATATTTTAGTTTACGAGGTACACATGCCAGAAGTGGACTACTTTTTTGAAATGCTAGAATGCAGATGTTTTTAAGATATGGGCTTTTAATCTTTAATGTGTATTTGTAATTAAAATATAATTTGTTTTCAGTGTGGCGCCATGGGGGGGGGGGGTGCTATCCTCAACAAATGCCCCCAGTCCGAACTCTTTCCCCATTGGTGGACATGTAAGTAAGATGCAATGGTTGTCTCAATGATATGACTGCATATTTGTGCAAACAGCAATAGTGGAATAATGTTTACAAAAAAATAAAATATTTTCCTATAAAAACACACAAATTAAAATAAGGAAATAAGGCATTTTGAACATGGAGACCTGGATATTTAAAAAAAACAATTTTTAAGTCTTTTGTTGCTTATTATTATATATAAATAACCATATTAAGTTTGACCAAGTTAATGCAACTCTCCTAATTAGCATCATATTGTAGCGATATGAGCATTTAGCATATAGTCCGCACATCTATTATCTGCTCAATATCAGCCATTTTAAACAGCGGAATATAGCAAAAACCATGATAAACTCAGTTTTCTACAAACAACCCTTTGAAAAAATGGACTAACCCAGGCTAATATCACATATTTGTGTCACCGTAGTCATGTGGTATGGAGTGATAAACAAAATATTGCAGTTTTGAATTGAAGTCATTTCCATATGCAGTTCCTAAAATTAGGAACTAAGGCATTTTGAACATGGAGACTGGATATTAAAAAAAAAAACATTTTTAAGTCTTTCGTTGCTTATTGTTATAACAATATTTGTCAAGTTTGACCAAGTTAATGCAACTCACCTAATTAGCATCATATTGTAGAGATATGAGCATTTAGCATACCGTACAGCTATTATCTGCTCAATATCAGCCATTTTACACAGTGGAATATAGCAAAAACCATGACACCCCAGTTTTCTACAAACACCCCTTTGAAATAATGGACTAACCCTGGCTAATATCACATGTTTGTGTCAAGCGTAGTCATGTGGTATAGAGATAAACAAAATGTTGCAGTTTTGAATTGAAGTCATCACTATATGCAGTGATATGGAAGTAGAAGTGTAAGTAACAAAAATGCCTCATTTGACTAATTGTTAAAAGTGCCCTGAATTGGTGGATATGTAAGTAAAATACTAAAGAAGTCTCCATAATTTAGAATGCATTTTTGTAAACATCAAGAGTGGGGTAATTTATGACTAAAAAATAAAAAATAAAAAAAGGTATGAAGGTTTTTATTTTTTCCCTCAAAGATTGGGGAAAATTAGGCATTTTCAACATTTTAAAAATACAAGAATATAGTCTCACCCCTCATGCTGAAAATGGAACATTCCAAACATTTTTAAAGCTTGCTGTGCATTTTTATATTGTAAAAATATGTAATATTACATGACAGAAAAATTAAAGTGATAAACCATTGTGTTATATTCAAACATGTCATCTGGAATGTGTGCAAAATTCAATATTTTCAAATTTGTCAGGGGTTAGCAGAAGCCAATTTTTTGGGCGGTTCTAGGGGGGGTCTGGTATCTTGCTCAGGGGGGATATGAGAATTTTTCATCACCATTTTCATGAATACTTTAGGGAACCTAATGAAACTTCAAAATATGAGTAAAAAATGCTGACCCCTCTTTTCCTAGATTTTGCTATATTGTACTGTTTTCTGAGATATGTAGTGTTAAACTACTTCAGTGGCAAGCACTGCTTTCCAAGCAGGCCCTCATACAACAATATTTACAACATTTTTACAGAATATTTACAAAATAACATGATGTTTAAAATATATACAAGAACATGAATAATAATGTGAAAGAAAGAAAATAATGCATCTCAAGTACATGAGCGATATAAATCAAAAATACATACAATATGATAATAAATGATTATGATTTAGCAGAAATAATGATGCTCGTCTTGAATTGATGCAAAGACAGAGTTTCAAGGTTTATACGATATGATGGTGGTAAGTTATTCCATAAATTTGCAGCTCTTACAATAAATGTACGTTTACCACTATTAGAATTATATTTAGGCATGATCAATGTGTTAGAAGAATGACTCCTTGTTTTGTGATCATGAGCATTATGGACAAAGTCAAATTGATTACATAAATAGTCAGGACACATATTTTTGATACATTTAAAGGTAAGAATAATCATGTGATTAGACCATCTATCACAAAGTTTAATCCAATTTAAAGAATTTAACATGTCATCTACTGGTGTTCTAATATCAGCAAAGAGAATTGTTCTAGCTAATCTGTTATGAAGCACTTGAAGCTGATATTGATTGGTTGCAGAACAATTAGACCAAACACTGCTAGCATAGTCGAAATGTGGAATTACAAGAGCATTAGAGAGCATAACTAAGGTTTTATTGTTGAGCAATGTGTCTGGTGCAACAGCGAGTTCTGTTTCTACTTGAACAAGAATTCCATCTTGTGATCTCCATTCCCAGTCAGTTGGACTTAGGTTGTTCCCCATCCATTCTTGAACCGTGAGAAAAAGTGCGGAATGAGTGCTGTTTTGCAGCAGCACAAGTTGGGGGTAAACTCGCGAGCTCAAATGAATTAAGAGCTAAGGTTACTGCGACCAATTGCCCGTTTGTATACAGTGTGGCGGTATTCATTCAATGAACCATTGCTAGCCCCATACATCTTCAGGATGAAGCGCTCCCCTGCTCTCTGTACCTCATCATGCATGCTGCTGGCATTTGTAAAGGTATCTAACAAGTCATATTCATGTTTCTTCCTCGACGATAAATGGCTGAGACTGTGTCACAGCCTGTAATAGCGTGAAGAGACATCAAAGCAGGTAAAAGCAGAATTGGGAAGCTGTGGGTGCAATACATCAGACAGGTGGCCCTTTAATATATTCGGCATTTCATTAGAGCTGAAAGAACAGGGAATTGGAAGCTCCACCTCTACTACATAAGAGAGATGATGCATCACTTCTACGCTGCAGGGCAGCTCCACTATGCCAAATCTGCAAGGTTGTATTTATAACAGATGGAGTCTTTGGGGAAAAACATGCCCCCAGATGAGTACCAACTGTTCACAGACAAGGATATTTCACCATCCGGCGTCTAGATTTTTTCTGGGGTGGAAACTTCTCTGACCAAACCATTGAGCAGTTTTTTGTTGTGGACTTTGAAGACATCAGGGGGAATGACACATAGTCGCGGCATCACAGACAGTACATTAACCAAGTGAGTCCACACACTTTCTCGATGTGCCCCAGATTATGATGCTTTAGAGCAGTTCACGGGTGTTCATACGGGAACATAGGGGATCGTAAAGTTTTTGTTGGTTGGTTGAAGGCACATCCCTATTTGCTGGGTATGGACTGGATCGTCTGGTACGTGTCAACTGGGACTGTAGCAGATTCATCCGCTAACTGTGACAGAGCAGTGGAAGTTGGCACGAAGTCAGCAATAGAAGTTTACAAACATAATTATGTGTGTGTGTGGGGGGTGAATTATAGGGGGGGCAAAGATTTTTGGCAGGCCAAAGGGGGGACAAGCATTTTTTGGCAGGTCGAAAGGGGGGGGGGGAACAAGCGATTTTTGGCAGGTTGAAAGGGGGGCAAGCAATTTTGGCACAGATATTTTGGGCACCGTTTCTATATTACGCCCTAAAAAGTCGTAGGAAAACGTTACGAACACGTTCAAATATGCAAAATTTCCTGCTCGCTGCGCTCGCATTATATGTTAAGACAATTTAAGGTTTTAAATTCGGGTTCCCCAAAATCTTGCATGTGTAAGGGGGGGCAAAGATTTTTGGCACGTCAAAAGGGGAGGGCAAAGGTTTTTGGCACGTCGAAGGGGGGCAAAGATTTTTGGCACGGCCAAAGGGGGGCAAGCGGTTTTGGCAGACCATTTTGAGAATTCACCCCGGGTTACATAATTATTGCACCACCCCTTACGCCGAAATGACAAGTTTACTATGATTGGAGCAAAGGACAAGATGGTGCGAGTTAGGGGACAACAAGTAGAAGTGGATCCGACTCTATTATTTAATAGAATCACATGTGTACTGAACAACAGCTCTGAGATAGCGTCTTTCTTTACGTACGAACTAGGTCCTCAGCCACCTTCTCTCTTTGAAGATGACCTTATGCGTAAATCGCCAAAGAGTTCCCTGGGCCTTCTATTGAAATCGTTCACTGAGCATTCCAAGCTGCCAGAGAATTGTCTCTTTGTAGTAGATGGTGGTTACCTACTTCGACATGCCATTTGGCCACATCCCTCCACCTATGCAGGCATATGTCAGAATTACACATCACACATGCTAAAGCATTATGGAGCACACCCGATTGTTGTATTTGATGGATATGGCGCTTTTCTCACGGTTCAAGAATGGATGGGGAACAACCTAAGTCCAACTGACTGGGGATGGAGATCACAAGATGGAATTCTTGTTCAAGTAGAAACAGAACTCGCTGTTGCACCAGACACATTGCTCAACATGATATCATGTGGATGCAAACAAGATGGCTGCAACAACATGACATGCAGCTGCAAGAAACTCAAGACTCTTCTGTACATTGATGTGCAGCAAATGCTGTGGTCAGTCTTGCAGCAACACAGCACCTGTACTAGTTGGAGACAATGAGGAGACTGAACCAGCATTGAAGAACATTAATGCCGAAAACACAGTGCAAGTTGATCAAGTTTAAGGTGTACCATTTGATTACATTACATCACGGGGATACCGATGTGAACATAGGCTTAAGCCATCTTGGTATGAGCTCAGCTCTTTTGGAGGCAAATAGAAAATAAAGGTAACTATTGTATTGTACATATGGTAAAAGCACTGAATCGATATTGTAAAATAATGATGGTAATAATGGTAGTGAATTTGGATGATGTGCATTACAAGGCTGCTTACAAATCATGAGTTTTGAACTTTCTCCAAAGCCAATTAACACATCTTAAACACATGTCTGGTTGAAAACTAATTTTACTTACTAAAAAGGTGGCCATTTTGTCCACCATATTGGAATTTGGCTACTTAGGATCATTGAAACCTTTTGCAAATGTTTTTAAAACATTCCTTGTACCTCAAAATATATATTTAGATGCTTTGTTTGTGATTTTAACATGTCTGGGGGCAAAGTTATGATAAAAACTGAAAATGGCGGCCATTTTGGACGCCATCTTGGATTTTGAATACATAGGATCATTGAAACCTCTTGCAAATGTTTTTAAAACATTCCTTGTACCTCAAAACATATTTAGATGCTTTGTTTGTGATTTTAACATGTCTGGGGGAAAAGTTATGATAAAAACTGAAAATGGCGGCCATTTTGGACGCCATCTTGGATTTTGAAGGAAGCACAAGGGGGATTTTCGGGGACTTTTGGAATTTGATTCTACACATGTTTCTGGACCTATCCTGAAAAAATCAGCTTGTTATGAGAAATTTTGGGGTTATAGCTAATACTATTGGCCTATACCAAGTTGCGCACATGATCGATAATAGCGTCAATAATTGGCGAAAATCTGGATCAGAAACCCGGAAGTGAGCCAGAAGTCAGTGTTTCTAGTTCATAGTTCGTCATTTTAGCGCGTGTTTTTAGTTTACCTAATGATTTTAACGGGAATTATCTTTCTAAAATTGACCTTGAATAAACGCCCCCCCCCTTGGGAAAATGTAACGCCCCCGGGGTATGCGCTTATTTCTCTACTTTACTTAGCGTTATACTCACATGTTTAGGTGTGATTTCAATGCGTCTAATCAACTCATTGGTGTCCCAATCATAGAATGCCAAGCCAGTGTTAGATCGTACTCCAAGCAAGAATCCACCATAGATGCCTATTAGAGAGAAAAGGATGAGGCGTAAGAAAAACATCAGTCAATTATTTTCTAGGTAGCTAACAAACAAGGCCAATCCAAAATTATGACTATTTGGAAGTTTAGAAGATAATGTCAGGAAGACAAATTGGTGCATATACCCCATCCACCACTCACAAAAACCTAACATAAAAGTATATACTAAATACTTTTTGACAGACACACATCCACACCCACCCCTACACACCCCACCCAACCCAAGCACAAATTACTGCATTCATGGAAGACCTAAAAATCAAAATCTAGGCATGTAAATCAAATGCTCAATGCTTACACTCTTTTCTCCAAACAAATGCTATCAAATTTCTACATACCTTCTGCCCCAAAATCTGGCTTGAAAGTCTTCTTCTCTTTGAAATTCTTGAACAGTTTTACTGCAGTATTACTCTCTCTTATGGCATATCTGGAAATAAGACAGGAATAATATTTGATTATTTACTGTTCATCTACTATGTTCAATAATCCTTATATTGTCTGTTTCCTTATCTTTCATGTATATTCTTAAACAATTGAGAACGTTCCTGCAATCTTATTGGTTCTTACCCGTGTGATATGACACGATATCACACAGGTAAGCGCGTGTGCATTGGCGCGATACGCGGACTCGCTATTTGAACCAATCGGAGGCGCACTGCAACAACGGGACTGGTCGATTTTAAGCCCTAGGTAATTCCTTGTAAAATGTAAAATTTAATTTGATTAAAATTTGTAATACTTACGATATTTTTATTTGAATTAAAGTGTTTAAGAATGTGAATAAAGGTATTGTTTTTAGCCGCTGTCGTGCATCTATCGTCTCATATAACACGAGCGACATCATAATTTTTGGCGTAAAGCCGATGTCGCCCGTGTTATATGAGACGATAGATGCACGACAGCTGCTAAAAACAATACCTTTATTCTCTAAACAACAAATTTGCTTCTACATACCACTAATATAATGTGTCACACTACACAGATACATTGGAATGACAGTAATTGATACCATTGTGAGTTTGGCAGACTGCCGAATACAGATCTTCTCTTCTTAAATTCATGCTACGCATAACTTCTCTTAAGGAGGTAATACACCCCTGGTCAATTTTGTGCCTATTTTTGCATTTTTCTTACAAATTATAGCACATTGGTGACAAGTAAGATATGGATATTATTGGGGCAAGGACTACAACTACTGTATTGAAAATTCAGCAACTCAAAGCAAGTAGTTATTGATTTATTGATCAAATATTGGTTTTCCCTCATTTTTTGTCTGCTGTCTGTGCTGAAATAAACTTTCCAGTGCAATAATTGTAGTCCTTGCCCTATAATATACATATCTTACTTGTCCATAATGCGCTGTAATTTTGAGAGAAAAATGCAAAAATATCGCACAAAATTGGGCAGGGTGTAGTACCCCTTAAGGGACCATGAAAGAGGATTGAAATCAATTATTCAATGATGAATGAGTGAAAGAAGGCAACATAGAGGGCTAGTCAAAGGTGCAGTACCACATCATTGATCCCTCTTCTAATAATTCAAGAAATTTCATGCGTAACATGAATTTAACAAAGAAACAAATCTATATTCAGCAGCCTGTCAAACTCCTAACGATATGGTCTGCACATAGCTAGGGAGAATCCATGATCATCATGGAAAAATGCACAAAATACATTTTCTTGAAGTCCGAGGACATTTATTTATGAAGAAGGACATCTCCTAGTATATTTGAATACTTTATCTTCCATCTGTGTAATACTAAATGATTTTAAGTTAACAATTAAACTGAATATTTCTTAGAAACTGTGGAAATATCACTCTCAATGTACGCTCTCCATAGATAGTCTTTGTTATTCATATTTCACAATCATCTAGGATGTCATGTTTGAAGGAAAAATTATGATTTTATGATGCAATAATCTATATGCAACTTACTCTGAGCTATCATGTGACCAGGCAAATTCTAGAGCTGACCCAAAGCTTTTGTTTCTTAGTGCCATAGCTGTGTAGATAATGTATTCACCGTCACCGCATACCACCACAAACCTACGATAAGAAGCAATACAGAAAATAAGATTAAGATGAAGCAAAAACTTTAAATGATAAATAAAGACCAAAATACACACATACACGGTTTTTCTTGCCCACCATTTTATAGAGACCACAGCAGGCCTGATTCAAATCATATCCTATTTCACAGAATTTATTTGCCTTTCATAATTGGCAACAAATGCATCCATATTAACTTCTGCTGTCAGCTACACATATCCAGTCATATCGTTAAAGTTAAAGTTAAGGTTGGCGACACATTTCATGGGTTCTGTACATAGCTTGGAAGAATTTAATTTTGTTGTTGCTAGCTATGCCATTTCAGATGAAATCTATACACCCTATGGAAGACATGAACTTAATCTTCACACAGGGTGTAGATTTTAAATGGAGTCACACATTCAGGTAACCCCATTTGAAATTAATTCACACTCCCTGTGTGGAAGATAACGGTCATGTCTACCATGGGGGATGGATTTCAACAGGAATAGCAAATACTTTTCTGACTTGCCTACCATTTTTTAAATGATGCTTTTACTGAGAAAAAACAAATGTAGGTATTGTCTTGCAAACTGATTATTTACCTGCAAATATAATAAGATTTTTTTCACCAAGGCCTGAAAATCCGATTGTATCATTTCCCACTGAACACTATGATGGTCGAAACCTACAAATTTCATTCCAAGATGATGAAATTTTCCATGAAGTCTGCTAAAATATTAATACTTCAAATTGCGAGAATAACCCAACTCACCTTGACTGTAACTTGTAGTCAGTTATACATGTTGTAAGTCTACATTTTAGAACTTGTTGTTAAGCTTACCTTCCATTGGGGTTGTGTGATAGAGTCTGTGGGTACACCTCACAGCTACCCATGTCTTTCACTGCTAGGGGTAGACGTTCACCATCTTTGATCTCCATATCTGGGAACAATACAAGCAATGCTCTTTAAATTGCAATAAATCAAGGTATAAAGCAATACACACATTTTAAGCAAAAAGTGAACCAAATGCTATCTAAAAAGATGAGCATGGTTGAAATGTTCCAAATTCAGTTTATATTATCCATTACATTACCAAACCCAAAAGAGTATACCTTTATGTTAATTTAATACTAATCACATGCTTGGAAGAATGAAACAATGTTCATAAGAGATGGAAAACATCTAGGAGAAGCAGAAGATAAAAGGTTTAAAATAATTATTGAGTTCTTTCAGCGTTAACTTTTGTTCAATTGTCTTACTGATTTTCGTTCTTAATTCATTTACAGGAAAAACAGCCTGCTTTATTGAGCAAAGACAACATGTTTTATTACCCAAAAGTAACAAAGAAATCAATCTAAGTAGATATAAATTGTTATTTTTGCACCCTTCCAAACATGGCTTTTTAAGTCACAGTTTGAGTTGAGCTGAACAACAGTTGAAACTGTATCATTAAATCAACAGTTTTTGGTAAATTTTGTAAACACAATCCAGCAGATTCTTACCTGTCATAGCCTTGAGATTAGCTTGTTGAATCTCAGCATGTTTTGCCCATATGATTTTACCACTAGTATCCATGGACATGGCAGGCTCCTCACGACCAAGCTGCAAAGGAAATCAAAGGATACATTTAAGGACAAAATAGTTAACCCTATTCTATGACCCAGCAAAAGGGGTACCAGTGGCAGTGGAAGCATTAAAATTTGAAGGAGCCAAGCATATTTTGTGCCTGTTTAGATAGACATTTGCACACAAAGCACCAGAAAAATGATAAATTTTAGACTATTTTAATCCCAAATGAAGATATATTTTGGTATTTGATGGACCAGTGCAAGCAAAGTGCATACAAATTTGTAATTTTACCATACTTCGGCCGAAAACAGCAGGTGATGGAATCGGACCTTCCACCTCATTTAAACCTGTATAATGCAGCTGTATTATGTATATACCTACCTTAATGATGACACTGCCCTCATCATATCCAAGTGCCACACTGTTACTTCCTTTCATATTAGCAATAGTCCAGACTCTCTCTAGCCCATAGTTAAGAGTGGTCTCCAGTCTGTAGGTGTTGGCATGCCAGATACGTGCTGTGCCTGCAATTAATGAATGGAATCACTCAAGACTGTGAATCAATTGAACGGAATCATTCAAGATAGTGAATCAATTGAACAAATAAAATTTGCTTCATATTGTGTACATTCACTTTGAGACACTGCGAACATTGAATTTGACAAAGATATACAGCAATTTGCCGATATTTATAAAATAACACCATCTTATACAATAATGACACACATGAGAACCTTGTGAACCTTAAATTAAACTTCAACTATGGTGTGATTACAATCTAAAGTTTGTTTTATGCAAATTATTCGGTTTTGAATACTGTGCGGGTCAATAAAATTCAAACTTACACTCGTGTAAATTCACATAAGCCTGCACCAGTCATGCATTATGCAAAACGTAACTAGCGTAGGGCCCAACTGCATGCATGCCATTCTTTATCAATGCACAATGTTATGTGGTTCATTTATTTTCGCCAATTATAAGCCAAATACACTTTAGTAGACTTACCATCTTCTGATCCCGTCATGATGATGGGTAATTCTGGATGGTAGCTCACACAAGACACATTTTGGGCATGACCCTCTAACGTCTGTACACATGTCTTATTCTGTAATAAAGAAAGCAGACAACAAAGAAATAAAGACAGGGTGTGATTGGTGCTATAAGAAAAAAAACCCAAGGCAATGAAATTGCGAAGCGGAGCGAGTGAAGCGAGCGGAGCTAGAGGGGTTTTACACACTTGAGCACCACTGGAGATGCAATTTCATGGGGTAAAATGCAAAAATGAGAAACTGTTAAAATACACTTTATAGTATAAAAACATTTATTATCTGTAAATACATACTTCCACCATCCTCAGTATTTCAGCATACAGTCACACCACTGGCATTTACAGTCATGACAGTAGCCGCGTTTGTTGACTTTCTTAAAATAATCCCTGAAATAAGCTTTCTTGGTGCTCCCGGCACCGACGAACTCAGCAATGTCTTGCTCTTCCCCAGCCAACTAAATTTCCAAGAATTTTTGAGACCTTCATCCACAGAGGGATCCCCGTCTCTGTCAATATATTGATCCATTATTTGCATGCAATTCTTTCACATGGGCGCTCTCAATCAAACATGGCGGCAGTTTTCGCAATCGCGAAATACGCACTTCAAAGACAGGCATTATAACACGGGATTATGAACTTCGCACATGCAAACGGAGATGATATCGTGACACATAGCCTCGTTACCAAGTTTGACTAGCCAAAGGACATGCTGCGATCATGCACCACAGTAACGGCGCATCCATGCGCATACGGCCGCAAAAGCTGCAAATGAGATTATTTTGTGAGCATAAACTAACAAGAAATTCTTTAAAAAAGATCATCACGGCAGATTATTTTTTTTTTTTTCTTTGGAATTTTGGGAATTTTCTAAATTTCTAAAGTTACAAAAAATCCGGAAAAAACCCGAACAATCACACCCCTGTAAAGATTACTGACTTATGAATAGAATCATTGAGGGATATTCTTAAAAGTTGCCCTGTAGGACCTTGTATTATACATCTCCCAGTATCTGCCAAATCTTCCATCAGTCAGCTTGATACTACATATGGGACAGGTAGGGACGTAGTAGCAACTCAAAAACAATTAGGGATTCAATCATGTTACACCGTTGTTCATCACCAATTAACAATGATGCGTCCGTATTGTCTGTGTGGTTTTACTTCGCAAGGGCAGCTTTCGCCCAAGTGAAGAAGCAGATGTAAGCCATGCAGACGCTACGCGGATATCAGTTGTTAATCGGCGATGAACAAAAGTGAAACATGATTTAATCCTTTCAACATGCAAGAAAACAAGTTTGTTGATATCAGCAATAAAACTAAAGCATAAAGTGGTAATGTTTAGATGCTACCTCCAACATAAGAGAGTGTTTACGCATAAGTTCCAGGCATGACAAATTTATAACACACTCACACGTACGGGTAACCTTGCGTTAACATGTACACTACTGGAATGTGGATTCATCACGCATTAACAACGCTTGGCTCCTGTACAAATGTATAGGAAGAGTTGTTGAACTACATTTAGTTCATAATAACGATCTAATCTACAATGCTACATACATTTGGTGTAATCTTTTGCTTGCTTACCTGATAATCCCATATTTTCACCAGCCTATCATCAGCACCTGACACCAAGTATGGTTTGTCACCACCACTGTAGTAGTCCACACAGTTGACACCTTTCTCATGGCCTTCCAAGGTGAAGTTAGGGGTGCTGGAACCTAATTGCCAAACCTGAGGAGAAAAAGCATGGTATGAAACAGGTGGTGTATGACGTGCATTCCCTAAATTCAGTAAATTTTCATCGTCAACCGTGTAATTGAATGGGATTATTTTGAAATTTTAAAACGCTTGAAATATCACAAACAAATAGGCCTATGTTGATAAATAATATAAATACAAGCTAAACCGTTGGGGTTCGATAATGAACCCCACAAAACTAACCGAGTATATGGAAAATGCCATACGGCCGGGCGGTTTCACGAGTTGCCGGCTCGATCGTGTCATCCGCCGCCTGGTATGAAACACCAAATTAGTAACGACTCCAACTAATTATCCCCCCTGTAAATTTGATATTTTAATGTTAACCATGCCTGTATTTTAATTGTACATGATCCTCACAACTGGCTTGGATACAGTTACCACTAATTCCCCCAAATGTCTTAACCCCATGGACACTATATGTCATCTAACAGCATTTCTGATTGGATGATAACTTGAAATGCTCATTTCAATTGCCAATTATGACTAGGGTTTAAACTATTTATGGTCAAACTTGCATTTGCAGATAATCTTATTAATACACTGTTTGATTGGTTGAAAATTGGACACAATATTCATTTTGACCAATTGGCAGGTAGTTCTCATAGGGTTAATGTCCCCTCTAAAAGACTAAATACTCTCATGGATCATTTGCCCCTACAAACCTGCTACCACAAAATGAACGTAAAAGTCGCAAGTTGCTAGTTTCAAGACATCCTGGCTGCAGAGTTGATGTTCTTTGTTCGCCGTGCACCTGTACAGGTCAATAGTATGTCCTTTGTGAATGGCCCATAATTGTGGCCCCATTCACAAAGGACATACTATTGGCTTGAACTGGTATGTGTGAAATACAGAACACAAATGCAGCAGCCTGAACGTTCAAAACTACCAACAAGCTACTTAACGACATTCCATGATGGCAGGTCTCAAATGTCTAGGAAATTCCATCACATGTATACAGATTTTGATTTAAGCTGTATCACTTCGCAATTTGTACTCCCAAGATGTTGCAATACAACTTTCAGTTGATCCTTCATGTAATTATTTTGTGTGAGCTAATCCTAACCCTGATCTAACCTTAATCCTAACTCTAATCTAACCGTAATCTAGCCCTAATCCTAACCATAATCCTTATTGCTAGCTCTAATCTAATCCTAATGTTAATCCTAATGTTAACCCTAATCCTAACCCTATAATCCTACAATCCTAATCCTCTAACCCAATAATTCTAACCCAATAATCCTAACCCCCTAATTGTAACCCTAATCCTAACCCTCACTTATAGTGTATAATTACACGAAGGAATAACCCAACATTCCAGGTGGAGTGCAAAATTACACTGCATATTTTCAAACACTAAGCATTCTATAGCACATTGTATCCCATTTTCAAATGACATTACACGTAACACCTCAAGTTAAAGTAGTGCGCAATTTTGCAACACAGGTTAGAAAAGTTATTTTGTGGCATGCTCACATCACTTCACATATATTGATTTGTTTTTCTATTTAATAACTAATCTGTTAGCATCCTACCTTGACAGTTCTATCAAGTGAAGCGCTGGCAAATGTGTTGTTATCTTTAGGATTGAAGACTATCTGCATCACATAGTGAGTATGACCCTCAAATACTTGAGAACACTGCCACTTCTTCTCCCCAGTCCCATAACTTAATTAACATGTCATCTGCAAGAAAACACAGATTTGTTTTGAAGTTAATTTTCATCATCGGTTTATTCATATTGGTGGCGTGGCATTGACCAAGAACCTGTCAGCCTAATGAAAATGCCATACGGTGCAATACAAGGTTGACAATGTATTTTTTTTTTTCAATGCGCCGTATCCGCTCCTAGCCCTCCTAAAATGCCTACACGTGTGGGTACCCTCTATTTTTGCCCAGTGTTGAGGCACGGGGCGGAGCTTCACAACCTAGCTCAACCTGCGATCTTTATTAAAACCAACCCCAATGAATACCGTAAAACACCACACACTAGGTGCTTTCCCTTCAGTGGAGCAAAGGTAGGCAACATACAGAGCACCTCCAACCATACCCCCGCCCCTCATAATGTAACACATGTTACTTTACATATCGTCGGTCGTAACACATAGTGGCGTAGAGTGATTTTCCGTTTCACATAGTGGCGTATAGGTTTAGAGCTAGCCATTATCCTATAATATTTATTCCTGGTTAACTATTAAAGATACAGTTTAATAGTTTCAACCTTGAACTTCAATTACAAATGGAATCGTGCCACTGAGAGAACACCGTGGAGGAGTATCGACTTACATTAGTAGCGTATCCTTCAAAAAACGCTTTTGATCGGAAACGATTTTGTCCTTCACATACGCCACTATGTGTTGCGACGTTTTATATTATATTTTCTCCCAACTCAATTATATCATGAATTTAAACATACCACTACTAGTAAGAATAAATGGCTGTGTGGGGTGCACGGCAATAGCACGAATATAATCAGAGTGGGCTTCAAACATGTGCGACCTCTCTAGTGTGTTGTAGTTGAATACACGGATCTGCATATCATCCTGGATGGAGAATAACATATTAAATTTCTGGGTTAAAATTTGTACTGAAATTAACACTTATTTACTTGTACGGAAAGAAGATTACTTTGCTCTACAACAGGCTATAGGACTTATATGTTAGAGTTCTGATGGGTTAAGCCTTAAGGGTAGACAAAGTAATGTTGGTCGAAGCAGCAAAAAAAATCGATTTTTTATTGTCTAAATCAATATATTAGTGAAAAATAACACTTTGATGTTTTGCAAAGGTTCATTCTACAAATCATATACTTTGAAAACTTGCTTAATTTATTGTTGTTAATGAGTTATGTACATTTTATAAAAGTGTTGTTGTTTCAGCCCTCTTTACAACATCGAACCACATGACCTATAAAAGCATTTCTGTGATATTTGAATTCTTCTACTTAAGAAATGAGCAATGCAATTTTTGCCGAAACTCACTACCATTACGCAGATGTTGTGAACTACCAAATCATAACACTTTAAAATAGTAAAAGAGGACTCCATCAAGTTGTATTGTAAATATTAGTGAAATTCGACCATGTATCATTCATGTTGTTATAGGAGTTTGTTAACCTTGCAACAAAGACCTTCTAGCTTTGCCCAAACTAGTAACAACCTCTATTTGCCGGATTAACTACCATAGCAATAGGTGAAGTGCTGCACTACAAGCAGGTTGTACTCATCACCTGTGTATGTCAGATTGTCTTAGAATCATACAATACCGATCTTTTCAAAGGATACTAATCTTACAGGTGCGAGTGATCAGCATGACATGGTTCAATGAAGAGGTGCTGCATGAACGACTGAACGATACTAATGCAGTGCGGTATAATCAAAATTCTTTGCACCTATTGCTATGGTAGTTAATCCAATTATTACATCACTTGACATTTAACAATTCCCGGCTCTCAATTGCTCATTACCTCCAATCAAAGCAATTGGCAACATGTCTTATTATGTTTAATGTCAGTGTTTTATAACTCTATCTGAGCATGCAATGTTGAATACAGGTATTCCACAATATTGCCCCACAGTCCAGCTGTAGTGCAGAATCACCAGGGTTATTTTTTCTTGGCCTGAGCCTTGTACTTACTGATCCAGTAACTACCCAGTTTTTCCTGGGTACAAACGCTGCTGTTCTGACAGGCAAGTCACATACTTCAAAGGATTTCACAAGTTGCTGCAAAAGACCATACCAACAAGAAAAATTAATACTTTTGACAATCTAATGTATTAATCCTACAGACTTGGTTTATGGCAGAAATATTTGAATGACCTCATACTGTTGCTGATGTTTAGGCAGGTCGGAGGGGATCATGACCTGTAGTGTGAGACCAATAAAGCAGGCATATAAGAGGAATGGTATAGGTTCTGTAAAGGCTTGATATAAGGGATGTAATTTCCACCCCATGCACATGCATAATAAAATGCCCAACACTTTTGTTTTGATATATGTGGCCCCTCGGCACAACTGAGCCCGGAAGTCGCCAATCATAATTTTTGAGATATTCAACCAAAATATTCTGCTTGAAATTAGCTTTAAATAATAATAATAATAAGCCGCACTTATTAAGCGCCTTTAACCCAACAGGGTCTCAAGGCGCTTTACAAACCATGAAAAATACAATCTTAAACTACAAATTACTACTGGTACTTAAAATACAGTCTTAAAAACTACACAAAAATAATTTCAAAGAAACAGAAATACTGGAGGACTGATTTCACCAGACGCATAGCGCCAACGCAGAAAAAAGAAAGTGCATCACGGAATGGCGGAACCCTCGCCCAGCATCCCTATACATATTACATATTACATACAAGCAATGAGGAATAATCAAATAACTAGTGAGATGCATGCATATTAAAACATATTAAATTTAGACACGTACACAGAACCAGCTGTGAAACACTAAGTAAATATTGTCAAATTGCACGGAAGCGATGACACACAAAAATTGATATAAAAGATGCCATACATATACAAAGGCAATCATTGATTAAAAAGAAAGGTTTTCAGTTTTGTTTTAAAAACGTCAATTGATGAGGCAAGCCTGACATGCTGAGGTAAATCGTTCCATTCTCTATGAGCGGCTTCCATGAAGGATCGCTGTGCATAAGGCGGTGTGCGGACGATTTGAGTAGGAGGTTTGATAAGGTTCTGTGATGATGAACGAAGTGAACGGGATGGAGCATACGGCGTGATGAGTTCTGAAAATGATGTATATCATGTCTATAGTACTTGACATTTTAGTA